>NC_056743.1:844163481-844223481 GCF_019279795.1 Protopterus annectens
CCGACACCTAATCAGCAAAAATCGCTTCAGAGATTTGCTGAATTTACTAAGGGCAAGGACGTAGCTGGCCAACAACAGAACTTTGCCCTTTTCTCCACTGTAGTATTATCTCGGAGTTGGTATAAATAGTTGGGGGGGTGTGGGGAGTGGAGCCCTCCACATTGGGTGGGTTTGACTGACATAGATGTTGAGGTAATGTCATGTTTAGGTTTAATTAGAAAAGTAAATGTATTCCAAAGTATAGCTGTAGTGTTTGATATATAGCAGAAATGTGAACTCATTAGTTACTTTTTCATTAAAAGTAATAATTTTACACAATGACCTTTTTTTGGGGGGATCTGCTTTATTTTCCATAAAAAATCACATGATGAGAATAGTTTTATAATTAGGGAGACAGGACTGTGCAAACATGTGAAACAGGATAACCATAATTATACACCTTATACCATTCTCTTAAAACAGAAACGCAATTGCTTGTGCCTATATTCTAACAGCACACAAAATCATTAGGTATGTCATGCCTGGTTTGCAGACAGGAATGTGATATCTGTTTTAAGAACTTTTTCTGCAAGTTCTGATACTGCAAAATAAAGTTACTCAAAGCAGTTTTCAGCAAACTTGATATTTGCCCTTTTCTCCAATGTTCCATGACTGAGGAGTTGGTATATATAAGCTGTTTTTCTCCTTGACATAAGGGTGCAGGAGGATTGCCACCTGCATAAGAGTCATTTTAGCTTCACTTAAAACAGCTTTCAGTAAATTTATTTTGTAGTATCAGGACTTGTATAAATATAATTTGAAGAAACATCATCAACCCTTGGACACACACACACACACACACACACACGCACACACATTCATTGTTTGAACCATATTGTTCATATAATTAAATTCTCATCATTTTTGAAGGGATGCTTACATAATAATGTTAACATTTCATTTTAGCTTTAAAGTTACCAACTTATATTTTGTAAAATGTTTTACTGCTTCTATCTTGTTTTCAGTCATCAATACAAGATCATTATTTTAAAGCTTTACCAGCTTTTAATTAGAGTTATACACAACTAGAATCCAGCAAGGTGATTCCAAGGCTGATTTTTAACTTAAAATTATTTTGCATATTTTCTTAGAAAATACAGTCATGCAATTTTAACAATGTATACCAAAATCTAGACAAAAAATGTAAAATAACTAACATTGATATAATTAATGAACTAAATTAATTACTGTATATACTCATGTAAAATTTGAACTCTGTAGACTTTTTTAAGCTGCATTTAGGGGGATGACTATTACAAGATTACTGTTATCGAAGGGATGAAAGTCATACTTGGCATGACAAAACTGGACAAAGAAGAGCCAGATTACTATATAAATTAATAAACAACAAAAGGAAAAAGAATTATGGTGGCTATCGAATATTTATATATAAAATAACTGTCTCCATTTTGTCTGCTACAGTAGAATGGTACTGTCATATCATGTTCAAGTTACCAGTAAAGTGCATGTAGGTCTTTACATATCTACAAAAGTTAATGAGTATACCAGCAGGTGTTCAGGATGCCACATCAATTAGTGCCATAATTTACAGGTAGCCTACCAGTGTTCGAAAGCATGATCATCAAAAACCTACTGTAGCCTGCTTTAGAGAGTACACATTTACCGTAGCTTGCCTCATCATATTAACACTCTTACTGTATCTACAGGTTAGGTCTATAGTTTATCAGTAAATACTAGCATTTCAAATTCAGTTTTCTTATACCAAGAATGAAAGTTTGAGGTAACTATATGGTACGTTCTTGTAGTATCCAGGCACTATCGAGTTTACGACAGTAAACACTTTAGATCAAAAAAATAGAAGTTATGTTCTTACCATAACGTTCCATGTTAGTTGTCTTCTTCTCGCCTTCTTCTTGCTGGATGGGTTCGGAGCCGACCTGCCCGACTCGGCCACTCTAAAAGCTCGAGAGTTGGTTCCACCGGCTCGAGGCTCCCCTTATATCCCACAATGCTAGGCGTGAGTTACCTCAGATCTCGTTTGTAAGCTAACCCCAGCTTATAATAGTATCAGAATAACTATAAACAAAGTCCACCTCTAAAACCAGGGAGAAAGAAGGGTGACCTATATCCTCATCCAGGAAATATGCACAACAGCATATGCCTAATAAAAGAGGTGGTAGAAAGAGAGGTCACAATCACAACTCCTCTAGGTCTGTCCAGGCCAGGGGGAAGGAGGGTGGGACTAAGAAGAAGGCGAGAAGAAGACAACTAACATGGAACGTTATGGTAAGAACATAACTTCTATATGTTAAGTTGTCTATCTCGCCTTCATTCTTGCTGGATGGGACCAAGGCCCCTAGCACCTTGTCCCGGGTGGCCTAACGGAACAGACTCCTGAGAACAGTGGAACCAAAGTTAGCTCTATGCCTAGAAGCTAAATCCAACTTATAATGAGAAATGAAAGTGTGAGGAGTAGCCCAAGTAGCCGCTGCACAAATGGTGTCAATAGGCAGTCTGTCTTGGAAGGCTAAAGAAGTAGCCAAAGCTCTGGTGGAATGGGCCTTAGGTTTATTAGGCAGCTTTTGGTGTCTAATTTCATAAACAAGGGAAATCAGAGATGTAAGCCATCTAGATAATGATACCTTTGAAACTGAAAGTCCCTTTCTGCCTTCTGCATAGGAGACAAACAGTTGGTCAGATTTTCTGAATTGTTTTGTTCTATCCAAATAGTACCTCAACTGACGATGAACATCTAGCCAGTGTAATTTTTGTTCAGACCTATTGGAATATTCTGGAAAAAAGACAGGGAGGTCAATGCTTTGATTTAGATTTGACGCCGAGACTACCTTAGGCAAAAAGGACGGGTTGGTTCGTAAGGATACCCTGTCCTTATGGAACAATAGATAAGGAGGTCGACAGCTGAGTGCATGAAGTTCTGAAACTCTTCTAGCTGAAGTAATAGCTACCAGAAAGAGAGTCTTCCATGATAGCAATTTTAACGAACAGGAGGCTGCAGGTTCGAAAGGGGGAAGAATCAAAGAAGTAAGAACTAAATTTAGGTCCCAAGGAGAAGGAGGATTTCTTATAGGAGGTCTGAGAAGAAAAACTCCTTTCAAAAAGGCTTTGCAAAGCTTGTGGGACATTAAGGCAGACTCAGAAATACCCACATGAAAGTTAGAAATAGCTGCCAATTGAACTTTAAGAGTAGAAGGAGATGAACCTGCATGGAAGAGTTCAGCTAGAAAATCAAGGACTATTTGGATGGAAGCAGTGAAAGGATCTATGTCCCTTCCTTGAGCCCAATATGTGAAGCGTTTCCACTTACTCAAATAAATCTTCCGAGTGGAAGATTTATGGGAAGCTATCAAAATATCTCGAACAGAGTGAGATAATTGAGGAAGCCTGGCTAAGGTTGGAACTGGAGGAACCAAGCAGTGAGGTTCAGAGAGGGGAGGGAGCGATGAAACTGACCCGATTGATGGATCAAAAGATCTGGAACTAGGTCCAGATGCCAAGGTCGCTCCAATAGAAATTGATGTAGAAAGGGGAACCACACCTGCCGAGGCCAGTAAGGAGCAATGAGGATCAATGAGGCCTTCTGAGCGATAGCTTTCTGTTTCACTTGAGAGATTAGTGGGAAGGGAGGAAATGCATACAGAAGTCCCCGGGGCCAAACTTGGACTAGAGCGTCTCTGCTGGGTTGGCCTGGTAAAGGGAATAGAGTGAAATAATCTCTGCACTTGCTGTTTTGGGGAGTAGCAAAAAGATCGCAGCAAGGCTGACCCCACTTGAGAAAAATTTCTCTCACAACAGAGTCTTTCAGAGACCACTCGTGAGGCATGAGGATAGCTCTGCTCAACTTGTCCGCGATTTGATTGGACTTCCCGGGGATGTGCGTTGCTATCAGAAACCGCTGAGAAGAAATCGCCCATTGCCACAATCTGAGAGCTTCTCGACACAGGGGGTAGGACCTGGTTCCGCCTTGTTTGTTGATGTACCACACTACAGACATATTGTCTGTCTGGATTGCAATCGTTCCCAAGGGAAGAGAGTCTTGAAGGGCTTGCAACGCTAAAAGCACTGCTCTCATCTCCAGAACATTTATGTGCAAGTGGCATTCGTCTGGTTGCCATGTGCCCTGGACCGTCCTGCCCTGATAATGCCCCCCCCACCCGATCAGGGAGGCGTCCGTTGTCAGAGTAGCAACCGGAGGGGGAGGAACAAAGGGTCTTCCCAATAAGAGCTGAGGGGAAGACATCCACCACATGAAATGATTTCTGCACGCCTGCGTGATCATGATGGTGTGGGACATTGGAAGTTGCTGGTATGACCATTGTGTAAAGAGCATCCATTGAAGGATTCTCATGTGGTATCTGGCTAATGGAAGCAGAGGTATGGTCACGCCATAATTCCCAACACTTTCAGAACTAACCTGGCTTTGATTCTGTTGTTGTTGAAAAGGAGTGAGACCAGTTTGTGTATGTCTGTTATTCTCTGATCTGTTAGTCTCGCAGACATGTCTACTGTGTCTAGATTTGCGCCTATGAAGATAATAGTACGACAAGGCGACAAAACAGACTTTTCGCAATTTATTGAAATGCCTAACTTTTGACAAATGAGAAAAGTGTAATCCCTGGCCATCAGAAGGAGATGCTTGGTGGGAGCTGTGAGGAGCCAGTCGTCCAAATAAGGAAACACCTGGAATCCTTGTCGTCTCAGGTGAGAAGCTACCACTGCCATGCATTTGGTAAACACCCGGGGGGCAGTGGTGAGACCAAAGGGCAGGGCCCTGAATTGAAAATGACTGGTTCCCAGCCTGAAGCGGAGGAATCTTCTGGAGCATCTGTTCATTTTTATGTGATAGTACGCATCCTGAAGGTCTATAGAGCACATCCAGTTTCCTTTTCCCAATAGGGGAAGGATGGACTGCAGCGTGACCATCCGAAATCTTGTTTTCTTGACTGATCTGTTCAAGATACTGAGATCCAAAATTGGTCTCCAGTCCCCTGTTTTCTTTGGAACTAAAAAGAACCTTGAGTAGATTCCGGATCCTTGCTGGTCTGCTGGAACTGGCTGAATTGCTCTTTTCGCAAGCAGCTTTGAAATTTCCAAAACCGCTAGATCCCTTTGAGCGGTGGAACATCTGGAAGGGATTTTTGATTGGTTTGGAATGCTAAGAAAGGGAATGGAATAGCTGAAATGATGGACTGTACCCATTTGTCTTGAGTCAGGGATAGCCAGGCTTCTGGGTACAGTGACAATCTTCCCCCGACTGCCTCCGAAGGTGGGCAGTCGGGCAACACCTCAGGGATGCTGAAAGGGCTTATCAGAGAAGGCTTCTCGATTGCCCTGGTTCTGCGAACCCCCCCTGCCTCGAGGGCGACGTCTACCATTGTTATTCCCGCCTCTGCCTCTGGCGGGGAACCGACTTTGTGCGTCAGGCGAAGTCCCTTGAGATTGTTTACGGAACCACATTTTCCCACTTTTCTGGTCTTTGGGGTAAGGCCTAGAAGGAGTAGAAAAACGGACTCCGACGGCAGAAAGAGTCTTGCCATCAGTCTCGCACCTTGTCAAGGTTTCTTTCACTTGAGGACCAAAGAGAGATGATCCATCGAATGGGGAATTAGTGAAAGACGTTTTAAAGGGGTCCGCAAAATTGCATAGCCGCATCCAGGCATGCCTACGTAAGGCTACCCCTGTCCCTGCGGCCCTGCTCGCTCCATCAGCTGCATAAGAAAGGAGGCGCATGGAGGAGTTAGCTATGGAGTTCAGGGTAGCCAGCTGAGTGTTCATCTTATCTTGAAAACCCGCAACTGTAGGATCCTTCAACATGTCACTCGCTTCTTTGATCAAGTCCCTTTGAAGACGAGTAAAATGGCATAGGTAGTTCAGCGAACGCATAGCAAATGTCGCTGACGAGAACATCCGCTTCCCGTACCTGTTCATGGACCTAGATTCCTTGTTAGGTGGATGGACAGGTACTGAAGGATCAGCTAGTTCCTTCTTAGTGGCAGCAGCAACCACCATAGCATCCACAGATACTCCTTTTGTCAAGAACTGTTTGTCTGCTGGCGCCGTTTTGAATTTTGAGGGTCTCCTGGGAGTGGGGTCCACTGAATCAGGAGCCGTCCATGCCTTTTTAGCTACCACCTGCATGAGGGGGTCAAAGGGGGGAGACACCCAGGAGGTGGAAGGACGAGAGCCAAACGCCTCAAGGTACACAGATTCATCCTCCGAAGGGTTGAGGGCTGGCCAATTTCCCCTCTGTTTGAGAATTTCTAGAATGTCTGCAAAAGAGACATCTTCAGAAGGGGAATGGGGGGAACCCTCGGAATCCTCTAAATCTGTGTCAGAGGTGACGGACTCAGGTGAGTCAATGTGTTTCCTCTTACACTTTCTCTTCCGAGGGGGCTCTTCTGCCAAATCAGGAGAGGCCTCGGAAGAGGATAAGATCCCCACAGGGGGTTCCTGAGGAGCTGTCTCTCTGCGGTCCGGGATGAGGGAGTGAGTCGACTTGACCTGAGGCACCGTAGAGGGAGGGGCGGACGGAGCCGACTGTGGAGCAGAGCCAGGTTCTAACACACTCCGCATGACCTCGAACGCACCCCTGTCAGGCAGAGCCAGAGGTCCCCGCTCCGAGAAGCTGAGAACCTCCCTCGGCACCGACAGTGATGGCTCCGAGGCCGATGTCGGAGCCGAACTCACCAGCGCCGAAGCTCCGAGAGGAAGAGCGGGGTCGGACAAGGGTCCGATGCCACTCACCCCCTCGGAGCCGACGAGGGAAGTCCGGCGCTGAGATTCTTCGAAAGAAGAAATCGGAGCCGACGACGGAGCCGAAGACATCTGTATCGGCTCCGACGCTACCACAGTCTCGGTTCCGAAACGCCCCGGCTCCGAGCTCAACAGAGTCGGAGGAGGAACATATTGATGGACAGGGGCAGGCATCGACTGATGAGTCGGGCTCTGAAGCATTTGGGCCAGTGCCTCAGACTTAAGAAGTCGACTCACTACCCTCTGAAGGTCATGGTCCGACAGCCTCGATGACCTAGAGGAGTGAGATTTATGGCTCTGTTCAGACAGCAGAGGAGATGCTGGAGCCGAATGAACGGAGCCAAGGGATGGTGACCTAGATCTCTTCCTAGATGTCGGCTCCGAAGGTCCGGTCGGAGCCGACAAGGGAATTTCTAATACCTCGGCTCCAGCCGGAGCCGAGGGAACCACAGAAACTGTGGATTGAGACTCATCGGCTCCAGCCGGAGCCGATGAAGACGGAGGTTTAGTAGCCTTAGGTCTCGGCTCAGTAGCTGGAGCCGAGGACCTAGCAACCTTGGAGGGCTTCCCCGAAGAGACAGTAAGGGAGTCCTCAGGTTTGAGTAAACCTCTCAGAATCAATTTGTTTTTTCTTTCCTGCAGGACCCTGGGACTGAAGCCATGGCAAACAGCACAGGAGTCCTGCAGGTGCAAAGGTCCCAGGCAGTAGACACAAGAAGTGTGACCGTCTGTCAGAGACATTTTCTGACAGCACGCATCACACTTCTTGAAGCCTGAGACCTTTGTGTCCTTAGACATTTTATAAAGTGTAATCACACACACACACAGTCAAACACCCTGATTACACCCTACCTTATTTTAAACTCAAAAAATAAAACTACTAACAAGGTTTTAAATTAAGAGACACAGCACACACACTCACTAGGGAATGGGAAGAAGGCCTGAAGGCCCGAGGGAAGAACTTATAAGTTCTTGAGAAAAAAACGGGATTTTAAGAGAAAAAGGAGAAAATTCCACTAAACTAAAGGGGTTTAAGTACACTAACTTTACTTGAAAGTCACTTACCAAGAAGCCGGTAGAAAACCAACACCTCGATCGCTGTAGCGGCAAATGAGATCTGAGGTAACTCACGCCTAGCATTGTGGGATATAAGGGGAGCCTCGAGCCGGTGGAACCAACTCTCGAGCTTTTAGAGTGGCCGAGTCGGAGCCGAGGTCGGCTCCGAACCCATCCAGCAAGAATGAAGGCGAGATAGACAACTTAACATCTGATATTCACAGCAAAAAAAAAAAACCTCTTCTGACTGTATATCACAATATTATGGGATAGCTGCTTAAAACAAAAGTTAAATGCAAAAGTCCATTAGAATCCTTCAAATTCACTGTCCTCATCACTTGCACCACCGAATAATTAATTCCAGTCATCTGGGTCAAGCATATCATCGTATGGATCATCTTCATCTTTACCTGCTGTCTTAAGGAGATCATCAATTGATTCATCGTCACTTTCATCTGTCCATAAATCGTCATCCCCCATGCCATCTAAAGCATTGGAAATTAATTTCAGTTTTTACCTCCTTCCAGGACTCAACAATCCATTCACATACAGTTACAAGTAATGGAGCATGCACATTGCTACACTTTGTGAAGCTCCTTCTTGCATCCAAGTGTCCCTTTTCTTTCATATTAGGTCCTTAAAAGGTTTATCGATACTAACATCTAGTGGCTGCACTATGCTAGTAAGGCTTCCAGGAATCATTGCAGTGTCTGTATTGTTAGCTTGAACTTAATTGATAACACTTTTCACTTTGTATGATTTGAACATAGTCCAAACCAGTAAGCTTTTTTCCTTTCTAAGCCCATCTGGTCGCATATGCCAGACCTCCCTAATCCACTTCTTGCAGCCACCTTCATTCATCCACCCTTCTTCATGGATGAGGATAACAATGCTTTTTGGAAATTTCTTTTTGAGCAGAGTTTTCCATTTAAACTAGGCTTTAACTTTGTTCCATCTGCCATACAACCAAGTACCACAATGAATCTCCTCCTTTCATAGCCAGTAGACTTAAACAAAACTATTTTTGCTCCAATCTTGCCCACAGATCTGTTCCTTGGCATATCAAAGTTCATTGGGGTTTTGTCCATGTTGCCGATGCATGAGAGCCTGTACCCAGTTTTCGTCCAGCTTCTGAGTATAAAGCGATGGAATTCTATTTACTTGTCATAAAATTCTGCTGGTAGACATTGGGCAGTCTTGGTTTTCTGCCAAAGCATTAACTCATAACTTTTCATAAACCTACTGTACCATCCAGCACCGGCCTTGAAATCACTCATTCCATCTTTTTTTTTTTGCTTCTTTTTTGGTGTGTTTTCTTCTAGATGGACAAGTCACTATGCTTCCATTCTGATGACATACTGAATTAACAAGTCAGCAACGTTTTCTTCTAGCTGTTTTCGGCTTTCCTTAGTTGGCATACTTCTGTTTTGGCATAGCCATTAACTGTGTGGGTTTTTTCCTCCAATCTTGAACAAGTTTTTCAGAAACACAGACCTCCCTTGCAGCTATGTTATTGTTGATCTTCTATGCAACTATAATCAATTTTAGTTTAAATTATGCTGTATACTTGTTTTTTTGTGATGACATTTTGTCAGACAATTTTGGGGGGAGTTTTACAATCAGTTCAGGTGCACAACTGTATGTGGTACCTGCTTCCAAGAAACTGAAGGTAAGTTTACACGGTGCAACTTTGTTCCTCAAAACCTGATATGGAAGTTTCTAGCAACCATTGTTCGATGTTATGATAGCAACAAGTAAATAAGCATAGTCTTCACACAAGTCAACAATTTAAAGATATACAAAGTCTGTGATAAAAACAGTTATGGAAGAATTATGAACAGAAACTGATTGGTACTATGCACACTGATTTTGCACAAGATTATTCTTGTTGCCATATTGGATATGATTCAATTCTATTGGCTCTGAACTCATTCAGTTTTGAGCAATAGTTGACAAAATAGAGCTGTACTTAAATTAAAAAAAATGTTTGATACACTACAGCTTAGTACTAGGTTGTATAACATTAAGGAAGAGAGCCCTGAAAAACTAAAAAAAAAAATGAAAATGCCCATACAGTCAATTAGATTGTACCAGTTAATCCATAATCAGATGTTACTGAGTTTTCCTTCCTTTCTTTACTTCTTTACAGCTCTCATAAATTCTTCTTTATTTTTTTTGGCCTCCTATTACCTTGCCACTAAAAACTGCTTTTATTTCCCCAAAAATGAAAACATTGAACAGGCTATGGATCTCTTCAAACAACAAATCAAACTGTACTTCCAAAACCACTGTCTTTGCTCATGTAATCCACCAGACTGACTTCTCCCCCCCCCCTCTCCTGACCTTTTTACCCTATCTTGTGCTGATGACCTAGCATTTATCTTTATTTTCCCTAATATTTCCTTCTATGCTCTGACCTATTTCTCTTACCTCTCCCATATCCTCTTGTTTGTATCATTTATTTATATTCCTCTTGCTGTCTTTTTTTCTCATGTTCTTCTCCCATTTCTTGACTACAATCTCTTCCCTCTCCCTTATCTTACACCTTTCTCCTTCTTCTCTCTCCACTTGTTCTTTTTTATTTATAGTAGGAGCCTTATGGCATAGCCTATTTGAATTAACTTAGATGCTTTAAACTGGCCTACCCTAGTTTTTGACTTTTGATGGTGTGCCTAATTTTTTTTTTTTTTTTTTTTTTTGTTTTTTTGTTAACTTTGTCACTAGGTCTTATTATTATTACTATTGGTTTTTACTAATACCTTTTTATTAGTATTTCTATGTGTTTATTAACAATATGTCTCTGTTTATCTCTCATTGTTATGTTTTTTGTGGAGCTTTTCTCCCCGGGCCTCTACTGAAAATGGAAATATATCCAGCTAGACTAACCCGGTCAACAAATGTAAAATAAAATAAATAAATAAAAATCAATAAAACTTACTCTACCTAGTCATGGTTCCATTTCCATGCACAGCTAAAGGTTTCTACCTCTAACTGTCCATTTCTCAATTCTCAGCTCTCTTAAAGGGGGGAAGGACAGTCTTAAATTCAATAGACCATTAAGGTCATTCTCACTTTGTAGATGGCCAAGGTCACATCAGGATTCAGACAGATGTCTCACCTTTGCTAGTGGGGAAATGTAAGAGAGCTGAATTAAGAGCTAATGGGAAATAAAAGCAGAAAAGTAAAAGGAAAGTGAAGACTTTGGAGCTAAACACCATCAAGCACTTTTATTGAAATAATAAAATAGTTATTTAGACAGAAGACAGGGGTAGCAATGGGAGTGGTATGTGCCCCCATGTCTGCCAATACCATTCTTTCATACTGGGAGACCCGTTATATACTGAATTCTGAGTTTATGAATAGTTGGGTATTTTATGGGCGCTTTCTTGACGACATGATTTTTTTGTGGAGGGACAGCGATGACAGGCTGCAGGAGTTTTTTGATTATTTACAGGTTATAACTGAGTTATTGAGGTTTGCAATGGATATTCAAGGTGACTCTGTTATTTTTCTGGATACAGCTATTAGAAAGAATAAAGACAAAATGTGTTTTGAATCCACTATGTATCATAAACCAACTTACTCGAATTCCTTTCTCCATTTTGGAAGTATGCATCACTTGCATCAGAAAAAGGTCCTTGTCAAAAGGCAGTATATAAAACTAGCTAGGATGATCACTGACAAGGTTTAATTTCAGTCTGAAAGTGATAAGTTGAGGGATATGTTTAATTTGAGGGGTTACCCAGACTTTTTTCTATCCAACATCCTTAATGAGGTAAGAGAAAAGAGAAAAATCACGTCATTTCATGCCACTATTAGGTATTAGAACTATTACTGTTTCTAGCCCTGTACACTGCAACATAACCCCTCAGATGTACAATAGGGCCCTTACTTTAACCTATAATAGTGATTTTTATGAAATTACATCCATTATTCAAAGAAACTGGAGGGTCCTTTGAGTTGAACAATGGTACTTAAAACTAGTGGGTGAAGGACCTACTATTGTATATAAAAAAATATAAATATTTTAAAACTTTGTTGGAGAGGGTGGTTAAGAGTGAGAAAGGGGGCAAGATGCTTAAATGTGGTCATTATTCGCAGTGCTCCTACATTTTAGAGGGTGATTCCTTCTTTGTGGAAGGATACAGTGAGATTAAACTATATAGAAAATATCACTATGGGAGTAAGGGGGTTATTTACTTGGCCTTATGTGAGTCTTGCAAAGCATTTTATACAGGCAAGACTAAACACAGTTTTAGGAAAAGGGTGTATCAACATCTTTATGACATCAAGAAAAAAGATGATGGGAATGCTTTATTTAAACATCTGGAATGGAACCAGTCCCACAGTTTTAAGTCTGTAGTTATTGACCAGGTAGATTTGGGGCAGACAGGGGGACTGGTTGAAGATTTCTTAGAATTTCAGAAGCTTAAGTGGCAACTGAAAACCACTGCTACCTTCTATCTTGGTCTGAATGAAGCCATATCCATGTGCAGTATTCTAAAACTGAAAGCTGCATTTTTTTTTCTATAAAAAATATTTTTAATGAATCATTGTTTTTTAGCAAATATTTATTTAATTATTCATATATTTAGGTCACTATTATGCGTATTTATTAAATATGTTTATGGACATGAGTGTTTTACTGAATTTTAATATATTTGAATGGGTTCTGATCTTAGAAGCTTGGTTTGTGGACTGTTACTATGACAATAGATCAGAAAGGGGTTGGAGCTGTTTTTATATTGGAAGGTTTTGCTATTTGATTAATTAATGTGATGTATAAATACTCCTGCTACGGGTTGTTTTGTTATTCTGATAAAGTCTGTTGTACTAAGGACGGAAGCACTCAATTTTATTTTATTATCTCAATAAAAGTGCTTGATGGCTAAACGCTCTGACATTTTCACATTCCTTTTATGTTTCTGCTTTTATTTTCCATCAGCTTTTAATTCACCTTTTGTACATCCCCCCACTAGCAAGGATGGGAGATCTGTCTAAATCATGATGTGACCCTGCAGGTGAACACTCTACAAAGTGAGAATGACCTTAATGGTCTATTGAATTTAAGACTGTCCTTCCCCCTTTAAGACAGCTGAGAACTGAGGAATGGACAGCTAAGAGAAGAAACTTTTAGCTGTACATGGAAGTGGAACCATGACTAGGTAGAGTAAGTACAATATCACAGATATAACAGCCCATGGTATCAACTCATTCATGCCCTCCCAGCCTACCTAAAACAAAGGAAACATGACCTGGACTCCACTGGGTCATGCCTCATCTGTAAGCAGGATCTCATGTCTTGGATGGGCAAGCTGATGTAGGTCACTCAAAGCCCTCACCTGCCTCCTCCAGTTCCTGAGCTACTAACTGAACTGAAGTTGTCTGGGTCACAGTCAGGGTTCCATCTTCCTAAGCCAAGCAACTGGGCCTCTTAAATTCATCTTCTACCCTGCACACCACCATATTCTTTGGCACATATTCACAGAGCTCATCAACCTCCCCAGAAAACAGAATTCAGGGTGGTCAAGGACGGACTCTTGTGGAATATTGGAATCAATAAATGAAAACAAAGGGGGTTCTAATTTTCACCTACTCAGTAGAACATGGCTTTTAGTTATCTGCTTTTCTCCTCATTTATAAGACATGCTAAAATAATAGTTGAGGCAAAAAATGATTGATAAATAATTGGCCTAGTTTCTGGTGTCATTCTAAGGGGGTGCAATATTTGTCAGCATGGACGGAGATGGTCAGCAGACCATGCTGCTTTGCCAGGGATAGTCTGCACCTCTCCCCTCTTGGCTTTCAAATATTAGCTAAAACATTGTCTTCCCCCATAGTGCCTTTTTTAGGCAATGCCAAACTGAAAGTACTTCCGATATAGCAAATCAAAACCAGGAAAATCTAAAGGTATTACTGCTCAATGCTAGGAGTCTAAACAAAAAACTCCACTCCCTAGAAGCTCTCTTTACCATACAGAATGCTGCCATCTGTGTGGTCACTTTAATATGGTTTAAAGCCATGGAGAACACACCAACAGTACAAGGTTATAATGCCTTCCACACACTTAGGCCAGCTACTTCACAGGGAGGGACTAAAGGTGGAGCTGTCTGTATTTACATCAAAAATAAATATACTTCAAGGCTGGTCAAACAGGAAAATGCCATTGAGCTGCTTCATGTTCCAGTCACAATAGGTAAAATCCAATACCACTTCCTTGCAAGCTATAGGTCCCCCTCTATGACCCAGGAAACCCATACCATGTAATTAAACTCATTAGAAACACTAACCATCTAACCCAATACTGTATTCATGGGTGACTTTAATTACCCCACTATTTACTGGGAATCCAATACGACACTAAACGCACATGCACGGAAATTCCTGGATTTTGTAAACACAAACTCCCTGGACCAGATAGTATACCAACCATACTGTATCTGATCCTCACTAATATGGGAGACTGTTGCACACCCCCTACTGTAATGCCTTCCATAGTAAGTTCAGACCACAAAATGGTCTCCTTTGAAGTAAAAATAAAACCTGAACCCCCAGCTAAACCTGGAATATTCAGGAACTATTCTAAGGCTAACCTCCTGCTATTAAGTGAGAACCTGGCAAAATTTCAAGCCTCCATAAACCCTGAAAACACTGCTGCCTATACAGAACTGTTCACTGAAACCCTGTACAAGCATGTTAATAGCTGCATAGAGGCAGCTGTACCCACCAAGAAGAAGTACAGAACTAACCCAAAAAACAAGCCACCCTGGTGGAATCACAAAATCAGTAGGCTGTATAACAGGAGAAAGAAAATCATGGCAAAAATTATGAGGTGCAGCACCCAGCAGGATAAAAGCACTCTCATCAAACTAAACAAACAAGTCAGAAGACAGATAAAGTCTACCAAAGCCAAATTTGGGGTACGTTTGGCATCCCAGCCCAAGGAAAACCACAAAGTATTCTTTGGCTATGTCCGCAACCTCAAAGGCAATACACAATTGATTTCAGAGCTCATTGTAAATGGAGCCACCTATATCAAGCCAGAAGATATAGCAAACCTCCTCGCTGATAAATTCAGCTCCAACTTTACCCCTCTCTCCCCCTCAACCTTCCCTCAGGAAATATCATCAAATATAACTCCCCCTACTATCACTAGGGAACAGGTCCTTAATGCTCTCCCTAAGACCAAGAACACTGAATCAATGGGCCCCGATGATATCCTAGGATGCCTTCTAAATAGCATGCAATATGACCTATCAGGGCTTCTGGAGCTACTATTTAACTGTAGCCTCCAAACAGGCTTTGCGCCTTATGAATGGAGAAAGGCAACAGTCATCCCTCTGCACAAAGGTGGGCCATCTACAGACCCTGGAAACTACAGACCCATAAGTCTCACTAGTCTTATATGTAAAGCCATGGAAAGAATTATCATGGAGATGATCAATAGAGAGATAGTAAACCTCCAGACACTGGACCCATCCCAGTTTGGTTTCATCAAGGGCAGATCATGCCTATTCAACCTGGTCAACTTCTTTGAGAAGGTCACCAAAGCAATAGATGAAGGCAAAAACATTCACACTGCCTACCTTGACCTGGCCAAGGCATTTGACAAAATACCCCACTCAGACATTGTTGACAAACTCAAAAGGTTAGGTACAAACCCATATGTCACCTGGTGGATGGCCAACTGGCTCACAGACAGGAACCAGGAAGTTAGAATTGGGGAGTCCACCTCTACAAAGAGGCCAGTCACAAGTGTAGTCCCTCAGGCATCAGTCCTTGGACCACTCCTTTTTGGCATGTATGTCTCTGAAGTCAAGGCCAATGTCAGTGGCCCCTGGCTGACTAAATTTGCAGATGGTTGCAAATTAGGAGCTGTCATTGAATCTCACACTGACACAAATGTTCTCCAGGAGGGGCTGACACAGACAAACAACTGGTGTCAGAGCCATGAACTAAAACTAAATGCCAAAAAATGCATAGTAGTATCCTTTGGGAAGTCATCCATCCCTGGTAAATATCACACTGACAAAACAACAGTTAGAGTTGACCCAGTAGTCAGGGACTTAGGGACACACACAGATAGTAATCTAGTCTTTGACCATCATGTGTCTACAGTGGTGAGGATATCATTCTATGTTGTGCAACTTATAAACAAAGGTATGGCATCTAAGTCCAAAGAAGTCATTGTTCCACTGTATTTTGCATTCATCAGACCTATCATTGAGTACAATGCCCCCTTTGGTATGTACCTAACCAGGCAAATCCAACAGGTGGAGTGTCCACAGAGGTTCCTCACTAAAAGAAAGTAAGTAAATAAAATGTCCTATGCAGACAGACTCAAGCCCCTATCCCTGTATGCTGTCTCCTGCAGGCTTTTGAGTGGAGATCTATGCCTGGCATACAGGACATTGTCAGACCCCACTGTAATGGACCTCCTACATATCCACAAAACAAACATCACCAGAATTACCTGTTCTAAGACTTAAACCTTGCCTGTGATATAAATAGGACCTGCTGGAGAGATAGGTATGTATCCCAGAGATACCACGTCTATGGAAAAGGCTTCCCATCCATGTGAACCAGAGTTCCTCCTTAACCCAATTCAAGTGCAACTTGGACAATTGGATGGGAAACTGGAAATTCTTCCCTGGTTTGGCACCTATGTCTTTAATGGACACATTTAACCTGAAAATGGTTCATCTCTCAGGCCCACGCTTAAACTTATCAAGGGTATCAGAACTTGTCAGAGATTTCGGATGCATGGCTAGGCTTAAAAAGGTCCTTGTGGTTGTTAGCCTAGTAAACACATATGAACCTATGAATATCAGAAATGGAAATTGGCTGTAACAGTTACTACTGCAATTCTGGTAATTTCAGCTTAGGAAACCTGACTTTCATAATTATAATTGTATATATTAATGTTCTTTTTGACTGGTGGTATAATCCATAAAGCATTCATAGCAGTATGCTCAGTCATAAAACCATGGTGACCCTCTTGTAAGAAAGAACTTGTAGTATTTGCAGTTAAAAGAGTATCCAACATCCTACTTAAATAAGTAAGAAGAGAATGAATAAAAATTTGCAAGATAAGAATGATTATTATTGCTGTTTATTTATATATTTGCTTTTCAATATATTTACTTGTATTTAACTGGGTCTATGTTCAGCTACCAAAAACAATAAAATGCAAATGGCTTAATCTCAAATGGAAAAGAGAGAAACAAAAAAGTAGCGAACAAGGACATCATTGAAAAGAAATGCATCGAAAAGCCATAGTTGGCCAATATTGCAAACAAAACCAACCATGTTTGGGGGCTGCACCCCCCACATCCTCCTTAACAATATATACCAACTTCGACATTGCATTTCAGTGGGGAATAGGGCAAATTTAAAAAGTTTCCCTTCACTTAATGTATGCATCGCTTTACTTCCTGGTTGTTGGCCAGCTATGGCCATTCAATGAATTTATTTTCAATGATGTCCTTGTTCGCTGCTTTTTTGTTTCACTCTTTTCCATTTAAAATTTAGCCGTTTGCATTTTATTCTTTTTGGTAGCCGAACATGGACTTAACTGAGACTATCCTACTCAGGGGTTCCATTTCTAGTGGAGTCCCATGGAGAGGAAAATCACCACATATTAAAATGAATAATGAGCAGTAGTGTATCTTTTACAAATCATATTACACTCCAAGGAAGAAACAGAGTATTACAGATAAAATATGTTATAATACAGTTCTATAAGAAGATAAAGAAAAAAGCACATCATGTAAATGTTTATACAGTAAATGAAATGAAAAGATAAAAAAAAAGAAAATCAAAGGTGGCAGATGTATCAGTCATTCAGAAATTATTAAGATGCATCAGTTGGATTAGACTGGCACTGTAGTGGACAATTATTGTGAGATAGTAAAAGAAGGAAAATAAGAAAAACAAGTTAATACTGAACAATATTGTTATTTGACACCACCGTTGTAGTTAGTTTCTGTGCAGATGTTTTATTCAGGGTTTCCTTGAAGTCCTTCCTTTCAGCTATGCATCCTATCATTTGTGACTGTTCTACAGCTTACACATAAATATAATAAATATGGAATGATCAAATCTGGTTTTGGATATTCTTATGGTATCCTTCTACTGATTCTTCAGCTCATGTTAGGAGTGAGTCCAGTGAGATCTGGGTAGCTAGGAGAATTTATGTGTAGAGAAATATGAAGAGTCAGTGAATATTCAAGTTAACACTATAAAGAGGCTGGGCACTTATCCTTGTGGCAAATGCAACATGTGTACCTGGATTTCTTCTGATCAAGTATTCATACATCCCAGCCTAGATTACAAATATGAACCAAAACATATGGTGAATTGTGAAGACATGAATATTATATACATGGCAAATTGTGGAATGTGTCAAGCATTCTACATTGGCATGACCACAAGATGCCTAAAAGACAGGATATATGATCATTTATATGAAATCAAGAAGTTAGATAACAAGAATGCCCTGGCCAAGCATATATTAGAATGTCCTGGACATACCTTTAGTTTTAAGGTATTGCAGAAAAAAACCCTAAATAAGAGGAAAGGGGATAATTTCAATGAGCTGGAACACATAGATTTAGGCTGGATTTTAAAATTGAAGGCACATTATCCTCCTGGCCTCAACACCTATGTAAGTATTAGATCTGCCTTGAAGGTGCGCAAATGACTACACCTTTTTATGTAGCATATTTCACATAGCATCTTGACTTTGTTGATTGTTTCCTCCAGACCATCTGGATATTGTTCACACCTCCCTTCCTTCCCTTTCCAACCTGCCCCCTGTTCCTTTTCTCCTCTTCCACAGTGCTTTTCAGTTTTTCATCCATGGTTTCACATGTTCAATGATTTTTTACTTCAATTCACTCAAGTAAGGAGTGACTTTCCCAGTCATCCTTCTTGGAATATACAGTTTTTGGTATTGGCATTTCATTTCTTATATATATTTACATATATCTATATAGTTATCTTCAGATTAGATCAAATAAGCCCTGAATAGTATACCACATTGCATATGGATAGGGCTTCAATTATAGAGAAACCATACTGCTCAGTAGTCGGAGTTTGGGCAGAGTTTATATTGTGATATATATACATCTTTTTACATTATATGAATATATATTCTCATTGATGTTATTTAAGTTATATATGTTATTATTATAAATGAGGAATTCTTAGAAAATGTGTTTGATAAAGCACTGTTCTATATTTTTTCTTGTTTATTGTATTTTTTGTTATATTATTTATGAATGATTTCTTCATTCAGTAAAAATCAGTTTGTCTGTCATAGTTATTTAAAGTGTGTTTACATTTTTACGGATAGATTCAGTCAGATTCATGTGGATTCATAATTGAAATAGCAGAATGTTGTTTTTATTTTTACTTATGTAGGTTAGTCAATATATTCTAGATGATAGTATTTAAATAGAATGAAGTAAATAAATGTTTTAAGTATTATGCATGTATATATTTTAATAACCATTGACTATCATGATGTTTGTTTTGATCAGAGCATGTTTTATGTAAGCAGAGGTGTAACATAGGAGCGTTTTTGAAAGCTTTCAGTTTAGAAGAGAGGTTACGCCCTTTGATTGTCTTAAATTGTTTTAATGATCTGATTGATTGATTATTTGTTTCATCTGACCAATCAGTAGGGAATAGACACTTCCTTTTCTGTATATAAATGGAGTTTAATAGTTAACATATTAGATCTGAAGAAGCGTGCAGTTTGTGCACGCGAAAGCGCTCATCTACCTTTCAATAAATTGTGCATTTTTATCGTGGTGGTCTACTTCTACTTTTTCCATTACTGCTTTTTCGTCTTAGAAGAGACCTTCAGGAGCCAGGACTGTTTGTGTTTGCTGTAGCTAGGAGAATATAAGAATTTATGAGCAAAACATAGTTGCGCTAAGGCAAGCTTGAGCCAATATTCTAACTAGTGAAAATAATTTATGAGTTTTACCATGGTTAACGGATGCTGCTAAATGACAAATGGTGGTGGATGTTACCATGATGACCAAAAGCAGATTTTGAGATTCTACCCTAAGCTTGCTGAAGCTTATGCTGTAGACTAAGGGCGATCCCATTTAGGAGGTGGTAATAGTATTTAAATGAAGACTGGATAGGAATTAGCTGTGGCAACCCTAACAGAGTCAGTTAGGAATGTTTTAGACTTGTAGAGTTTTCTCACTTCAATGCTACTTTGATAATGGCATTTTTATATAATGGTCAAACTTTAGTTCATAGGTGTGTACTAGGCTAATGGCCCTGGGGCCTTTACATGCCTAGCCCATAGGATTACCTTGGCATCGTGCCTCTTGACCTTCATTCCCAGTGCCTCTGTTGAGTAAAGCCACTGGAGTGATCTCTGGTGGGAATTTTCTATAAGAATCAAACGCTGCACCTTGTGTCTGCAAGGTAAATATCTTAACCATTACGCCAACCTCCCATCCCAATACTGATTGTAAAGAAATTTGTAGAGGCAAACATTTCAATAAAACCTAAGTTTTGAAAAGTAACATTAAACTGAGGCATGTCATGATCAGAGGTGGATGCACAGGAAAAAGAGAAAGATAATTGATGTTAGTTACTTTTTGAGAGAACAACACTGATTTGTTCTTTGTTGAATTCAGATACAGTCCTATATCACTCAACCAGTTAGGGGTCACCACAGCGGAACTCCGGTCCGCTAATGATTGGCAGTAGATTTTTACGTGCCGAGTTGCCGGCCCTGACGCACAACCTTCAACAAAGGTACGCCCATTCACGCATGTCTCCACACAGAAGACGCTCTAGCTGAGAATCAAATGGGACTACGTCTTACTGTGAGGCAACAATGCTACCGCAGCACCACCACCACAGTCTAGCCTTATATACTATCCATTAATACTATATTAGCTTGTCTGTGTCTGTGATTATTGGGGAGAGGGAAAAAGTTCAGTCTATTTGCTGATGATACCAAATTTAGTCAACAGAGGAGTACTTTACACTTTTTCTTAATAAATGCGGGATGGTGAGCAGACACATGAAAGCTAGCATTTAATATGAATACATTAAAAGAAAATTACACTGAAGTTTGTGTGTGTTGGGAGGGGGTTGTTTACTAGCCTCACAAAGGTGGCCAGCACACTGTAAAAGACATAAACTGTATCTCTTGCCATTCTCTAAAATCCTATATGTCCCCACACAACCACTGGATTACATAATCTACTGTAACTTAAACTCTTACACACAGTATAGTTTCAGAATTTACCATGGCTCTGAAACTACACTCTTGGACCTTGTGGAATACATTCATTGCCACTTAAGTAATAAAAACTTGGCTGTCATGATGTTTGTCAACCTCACCAAAGCTTTTGACACAGTATTTTACATAAGGTTTTTGAATGTCTTTGATAAACTGAATTTCACACTTAGTGCCAAGAGATGATTATCCCATTTCCGTGTGGAAAGCCGATAGACGCAACATATAAGGCTAGGGTGTGTTGCATTTCTTTGTCTGAAGAAGTTGGATTATTATAAACAATGAAAGCGCTTACCTGTATTGCTATTAAAACAGTGTTTTTTGTGTCAACTAAGCCGGCTTTTTTGTTTTTAACCAGTTTTCATATTTGTTATCAGTTTTCACAGACAAGCTAAACAGTACTAAAATCAAAATTCTACAACTTTGAACTGGTTACTGGCTCATGATAAGACAAGTATGACCTTAGTCAGTGCCCACTGTTTCCTATCCAACAATTACTTTTCCAGCAACCTTACAAATGCTGAAAAAATATAAACTACTATATATCTGCCAGGCCAATGACTTTTCAGGAATTCAATCAGCCTGTATTAGAGAATTATTTGTAAGTATCCCCAGATATACAAGTGTGCTGCAAACCTGTCCTATCCTAGGAGTACATTTTTACCTTAAACTGTTATACGAAGGTGAGGACAGTAGTCTAGGTTGCACATTCATAAATATGTTGTGCAGGCACATTACTGAAATATGTTTTTGATGTGGCTGTTGTATTAGAAAAATGAAGTCCTAGAGGTTTGTTGTGTTTATCTTATCAAAAAAGACACTACACTGCACTGTACTAACCATTTAGAAAAAAAGTGTCTGCCTACTAGCTGGATGACCTTTTTTCTTTTTTTATCAATACAAAAGGTTGATCAGTATCCCTGAAAAATGTAGTCATTGTCTCAATTGCCTATGAGCATCCAGCAGGTAGAAGTGATGCTCTTCACCATTTTTATATGCTTTTCTTGCTGCACCTGCCACTCATCAAATCTCTGACGCTCTTCACCATTTTTATATGCTATTTTTGCTGCACCTGCCACTCATCAAATCTCTATATATCAGCCATGCCAATTCATTCCCCCATTTTGGGTACTCCCCAGTGAGACTACAGATGACTGTAGAGTTTTCTGCAAGTTATACAAGAGTAACATGCTTGGTAGTCTGTAGATATTTATAAATACGGTAAACAGGAGGGGTCCAAGTATGGAACCTTGTGGCAGGCCTACAGTAATGGGTAGAAATGATGAGTATTCTTTCTGCCATTTGACTGCCTGGAATCTATTGGTTAAGTAGCTATTAAACCAGGAAAGGGAGGAGGGGGAGAGACCTAAGCAGGAGAATTTTAGTAATAGTTTATGGTGAGAGATGGTGTTGAATGCTTTGGACAGGAAAAGGAAGATACTAAGTTTCTGGTATTTCTGTTTATTTTAATGGTATCAGCAAAGTGAAGAAGGGCAGTAGCAGTGCTATGGTTGAAATGAAAACCTTGTGTGAGGGAGAGGTGATTGTTTATAGTTAGGCATTGCAGTAATTGGGAATGTATACACTTTTTTAATATTTTAGACAACAGTTACAGAATGGCAATTAGTCTGAAGATGGATTAGGTAGCAGAGGGTTCTCCTTTATTAACAGGAAGTACATATGCCATCTTACAAATGGCTGGGAGATTCTGAATGGATCTATTTAATAGTTTAGATATTGGATATGATAGACCTTCAGCTGTAATTTATAGAAACTTTGGAAGTGGGAGGATGACTCGTGTGTGTGTGTGTGTGTGTGTGTGTGTGTGTGTGTGTGTGTGTGTGTGTGTGTGTGTGTGTGTTTGTGTGTGTATGAGTGTGTGACTGTAGATATATAAGGGCACTGGTGCATCTGCACTCACCTACTAGGTCGCCCTGTGGGATGTCTCCATGCAGGAAGTGGAGATATAGATGACTTGTATGACATATGTGTTAATAGCATGCACTTCCAGGGTGCTGTAAAGACACATGTTATTAGGCCTTGTGCATTGCACACCACCTGGCAGCTGATGAAATGGTATCCCTTTTGATGTATGTAATCTGTCTATAGAGGTCATATGAGGCCTTTGTTGCTATATGGGTGAAATCTATGGCTCCCAGCACTTTGGGGAGATGGGCGATGTCAAAGAAGCTGCATGAGTTGGTGTCCCACTTTCCTGGCCTGTTAGGAAAGCAGATGTGCTCCTCCACAAGTAGCAGCATTCTATAGCATGTTGATGGAGATATACCGATTGTTACCCCGGTCTGAATCTGGAAAGACCTGTAGGTAGTTTAGTAACATCTACACATACCTTGGTATTCATGGGCATGGGAAGTCCATGCATTCCTCTAATTACACTCTGTAGGCTGTACAGGTTATCTAACATCCATATAATATTTCTCCCCATTTGAAGACAGTCCTGTAGGTGTTGATCTGTTAGCTAGCTGGAGTTTGGTTATCTTCTGCCTGTACTACTTTTGTTAGTGTGTGTGGCCTCATCCCTCACCCAAGAGACCACTGGCTGAGTTTACTACAAGTTGCTGCATTGTATTTAAAGCTGCTACTAACGCTTCTGCCTCTGCAATGCTACAATTTTCAGCATGCTCTTTGCCTTTATACTCAAAAGAAAACACTCTGACTCTGTTCCTGACACTGTGAATCAACCCTGCTCTCCCCATCTTCATTTGCAGGCCATTACACTGTAATTTGCTTGCCATTTTTTTGGACCTTTTGGGCAGTTGTTCCATAGCACTGTCACAACCTATCTATATATTCTACTTTTTTGAGTAAGAACATGCTGCAAACTAGAATTTGATTATAAATTCCCCAACAATCATGGAAGAATGACCTCAGTCATTGTCAAAAGGCTATTGTTAAGGTAAAAAAAAATAATATGGCTTATGATCCTATATGCATTTAAAATGTTGTGTAGTACACGAGAAGAACAATTTGCAGAACAGAAAATGCAAGAATAAGAGTAGCTCTTGATTATTTTCATTTATTTTAATAAAGTCCTTTCTACTATTAGTGGGGGTCCTAAATGAAAGAATAGAGGGGTTCTAAATGAAAGACCAGCAATGGTAGAGTTTTTAGTAGAATCTACAATAGAAGCTGACATTAAAAAAGGAATAATTAGTACAGCATATAAAATATTGTATGATAACTATAAGAATCAATCAGAGGAGGTTAGATAGGATTGGGAAGAGAGATTGGATAAGTAATTCACAAAGAAACAATGGGAGGATATATGTATGTCTCCCAAATATGCAACAAAATCTAGAAGATTTTGGATTTTTGCTTGGAAGTTTACATAGATATTTTTATACCCCAAGCAGACTCCAGATAATTCTTCCTCAGGTAGACAGCAAATATTGGAAGTGTGATGGGGAAGAAAGAATTACTTGGGAACATATTTTCTGGGAGTGCAGTGGGCTGGAGGACTTTAAGGATTCCCTGTAGGATGCACTGCCAGAGATGCTGGGTGGGCAGATTGGTGTGATGAGGGAAATGATTTTTCACAGCTGTGATACAGAATTGGAATTGCCTAGACATGGTAAGGCACTGCTATGTTTAATTATGCTGGCTGCTAAAAAAACAATTACTAGAAAATGGAAATCAAAATCTAAACAAGCTATATTACAAGCAGGAAAGCACAAGCACAATAAACCAGGAAAACTAGGAGTAGAAGATGGAAGCCACACACCACAAGTACCAAAAAGTATAAAACTTTATTGAGCGCTTTCGTCTCTAAATAAAAGACTTCTTCAGAATGAATTACAAAAGATATATGCAAATGTTTAAATATAAACTCCTGCCAGTTCATTGGTTAACAATAATAAAGCACCTCCCATGTCATGTGTATCCTAACCAAATCCTTAGGCTGTTAAGCATAAAATACATACAATATGAAAATATAGTAAATCAAACCCATATCCCAAATTAATTAAATGCAATAAGCTGATTTGAGTTTTAGTAAAGGACAAAGAGAAATGTTATCATTCAAGCCAAGAAGAACACTGGCATTCTTTCTGATCTGCCACTTCATTTCCAAAAATTCTAAATAGTCATCATAAGGCCCCCCCTCCCGTTGTCCTAACTCAACGTGGTCAATGGCACAAAATTTAAAGGAATGACCAGAGTGGTCTTTAATGTGCCTAAAAAGGGTGTTCTTGTCATTATGGTTACTTATGTCATAGATGTGTTGGTAAATTCTCTGATGGCACTTTTTGTCTTGACTACATAAAATCCATCACAGGACTGGCACACAGCTATATTCACTACACCTTTGGAATAACTAAAATAATTTTTCTTGCGTTCTGACAACCCCAAATTTCTTTACGTTAACCTGTTCTTTGTTAATCATAAATTTGCACTGAGGGCATCTTCCACATTTAAAACTACCACCCTTACCCATTGATAAGGAGGTTCTCTCCAACATTCCTTTAAAGGAGATCTCCTTCTTATAAACAATAGTGGGTGTATTTCCTAGAAGAGTAGATATTTCTGAGTTAAGGCTGAACACATGCCAGTGTTTGTTGATGATATTATGAATTTCATAAAATTCAATATTAAATGGCTACACAAGGGCCCTCTCAAACCTATTCTCATTATTCAAAAGGCATATCTGACTTTTTTCCAACTTATTAGACCAGAGTGTACCATATATACCTTCTAATCTCTTCTTTTTGACTTCCTCCATAATGTTCACTACAAACTGTTCTGGATACCCTCTTTTGGTCAACATTTCCTGTAGTACTTAACACTCATTAAAAAATGCATCTACATCAGAAATCATTCTGGCCAATCTGACGTATTGCCCTTTCACTAAGGCTTTTTTTTGGTGTATGGGATGCCAGATGTTGTAATGTAGATGTGAGTTTGAATATGTAGGTTTCCTATACAAAAGGGAGGAAAACTTTTTTTTGCTGTAATCCTTTCTTAAAGTAACATCAAGATAGTTAAGCCTGTCTTTGTCTATATTAATGGTAAACTTCAAAATGGGGTAATATCATTGATGTAGTCAATAAAAAGTCCCCAATTTTTCTTCCCCGTCCTTCCATAACAGTATGATGTCATCCAAAAAACTCCCATATAATGCCCATGAACTCTTGTAGAATGAATTCAAAATAAAGAGATCCTCCCAATGTGAGAAAACTATGTTGGCAAATACCGGGGCACAACACGCCCCCATAGCAACCCCTTGTATTTGCCGAAAACAGTTGTCCCTCAAAGGTCAAGAAATTGTTTTCCAATATCAGTTCCATACAAGACCAGACAGTAAGAATAGTGTTGTGTTCAAAATCAGTATTACTACATAGATAATCATAAAACCACTCAATGCCGTGCTCATGGGGAATTACTGAAAAAAGGTCGCAAATGTCTACAGTGACCATTAATAAATTGTCATCATAAAGGTCCTGTCATATTTTTGATAAAAAATCCTGAGTCTCTATAAAGGTAAGGACAATGGTCCAAGACATGCTTAACTTTAGAGTCAATAAATTTAGCTAAACAAAATGTCTTGGGTGTATTACTGTCCACTATCAGACAGGGTTGGCAATGCATTTATGGATTTTAGGAATTCCGAATATGGTCGGAATTTGTGGGTGTGGGGTTACTAAAAAAGCATGTTCATCCAGGGTAATCTGCCCATTCAAAAGCAGTTCATCGATTACAAAATCAGTGTTCCTGTAAGCAATGTTAAGTTCATTGCGCAAAACCTCCACATAAGTATCATTGTATAAAATCTCTAACATCCTGTTAACATTAGGAATCATGGAACATTGATTTTGTAATCGATGAACTGCTTTTAAATGGGCAGATCACCCTGGATGAACATGCTTTTATATTAACCCCCACACCCACGAATTCCGACCATATTCGGAATTCCTAAAATCCATAAATGTGTTACCAACCCTCCACTCCGTCTGATAGCAGATGCTAAGGCATTCAAGACATTTTGTTTAGCCAGATTTATTGACTCTAAGGTTAAGCATGTCTTGGACCATCATCCTTACCTTTTTAGAGACTCTTGGGACTTTTTATCAAAAATACAACAGAACCTTTATGACAAAAATGCATTAATGGTTGCTACAGACATCTGCAACCTTTTTTCAGTAATTCCCAATGAGCAGGGCATTGAGTGGTTTTATGATTATCTATGTAGTAACACTGATTTAGAACACAACACTATTCTTACTGTCCGGTCTTGTATGGAATTGGTATTGGAAAAACAATTTCTTGACCTTTCAGGGACAACTGTTTAGGCAAATGCAAGGGGTTGCTATGAGGGCGTGTTGTTTCCCGGTATTTGCCAACATAGTTTTGTCACATTGGAAGGATCTCTTTATTTTGAATTCATCCTACAAGAGTTCATGGGCATTATATGGGCATTATTTGGACAACATAGTACTGCAATGGATGGACGGGGAAGAAAAATTAGGGACTTTTCTTGACTACATCAGTATAATATTACTCCATTTTGAAGTTTACCATGAGTATAGACAAAGAAAGGCTTAACTATCTTGATGTTACTTTAAGAAAGGATTATTGCAAAGAAAAACCTTTTCCTCCCTGTTGTATAGGAAACCTATGTATTCAGACTCACGTCTACATTACAACAGCTGGCATCCCATACACCAAAAAAAGCCTTAGTGAAAGGGCAATACGTAAGATTGTCCAGAATGATTTCTGATGTAGATGAATTTTTTAATGAGTGTTTAGTACTACAGGGAATGTTGACCAAAAGAGGGTACCCAGAACAGTTTGCAGTGAACATTACGGAGGACGTCAAAAAGAAGAGATTAGAAGGTATATATTGTACACTCTTGGCTAATAAGTTGGAAACAAGTCAGATATGCCTTTTGAATAATGAGAAGAGCTTTGAGAGGGCCCTTGTGTTGCCATTTAATACTGAATTTTATGAAATTCATAATATCATCAACAAACACTGGCATGTGTTCAGCCTTCACCCAGAAATATCTACTCTTCTGAGAAATACACCCACTATTGTTTATACGAATTAGATTTCCTTGAAAGGAATGTTGGAGAGAACCTCCTTATTAATGGGTAAGGGTGGAAGTTTTAAATGTGGAAGAGGCCCTCGGTGCAAATTTATGATTGACAAAGAACAGGTTAACATCAAGAACTTTGGGGTTGTCAAACCCAAGTAGTATTTTTGTTATTCCAAAGGTGTAGTGTATGTAGCTGTGTGCCAGTCTTGCGACGGATTTTATGTAGGCAAGACAAAAAAGGCCATCAAACAGAGAATTTACCAACACATCTATGACATAAGTAAACATAATGACAAGAACTCCCTTTTTAGGCACATTAAAGACCACCCTAGTCATTCCTTTAAATTTTGTGCCATTGACCACATTGAGTTGGGACAAGGGGGGGTCCTTACGATGACTATTTGGAATTTTTGGAAATGAAATGGCAGGTCAGAATGAATGCCAGTGTTTTTCCTGGCTTGAATGATAACATTTCTCTTTGTCCTTTACTAAAACTCAAATCAGCTTATTGCATTTAATTCATCTGGGACATGGGTTTAATTTACTATAGTTTCATATTGTATGTATTTTATGCTTAACAATTTAAGGATTTGGTCATGATACACATAACATGGGGGTGTGGTGCTTTATTATTGTTAACCAATGAACTGGCAGGAGTTTGTATTTAAGCATTTGCACATGTCTTTTTTAATTCATTCTGAAAAAGTATTTTATTTAGAGACGAAAGAACGCCAGAAGTCTAAACCTCAAGATGCACGCACTCGAAACTCTCCTTAGCATGGAGAACATCGATATCTGTGCAGTAACAGAAACCTGGTTCAAGGCTCCCGAGAACACCCCAGCACTAAAAGGTTATACCTCATACCATGCTTTTCGGCCCCATAACTTGGACCGAACCACAAAAGGAGGGGGAGTATCAATATTCGTCAAAGATACCCACACCTCCAGGTTGGTGGCACAGCACGAAGCATCAGAGACTATCCATGTGCAACTAACAGTGGGTAAAACTGTCTTCCAGTTTATAGCCTGCTACAGACCACCAAACCCAGGAACCCCACTCGGCCTTCCTGAGAACACTGGAAAATATGAAGGTCTCTCCAAACACCATTATATTGGGTGACTTCAACTACCCAAACATAGACTGGGAGCATTACTCTAGCTCCAACACCCTAGCCCAAAGGTTCCTAGAATTTATAAACTCAAATGCTATGGAACAACTTGTTACCACTCCCACAAGAGGGGAAAACATACTGGACCTGATCATCACCAACATGGGGACTCTATGCTCCAAACCAGAAGTGTATCCCTTACTGGTAAGATCAGACCATAAACTAATGTCACTAGATATTCACATCCCGACCCCACCCCCTGCCCAGAAAACCACAGTGAAAAACTTCTCTAAAGCAAATTTCACACTCCTCAAAACCAAGGTGGAATCCTTCAAAGCCCCCGGGCCTGTGGAAAATACGGCCCAGACCGTAGAATCCTTTATAAACGCATTCTATGAACACCTTCAGGAATGCATGGATCATGCAATCCCAAATAAAACCAAGACCCAATCCTCCAAAGGCAGACATCCTGTCTGGTGGACCCCAGCCATAAACAAACTATACAATAGAAGGAGGAAGCTACTACATGATAGAGCAAAATCCCAAAAAGGGAAGGAATCTCTGATCAGTATTAGCAAAAAACTACGGGCACTCATAAAATCGTCTAAGGCCAGCTTCGAGAGAAAAATTGCACAGGACACTAAGGATAATCAAAAGGCTTTCCTTAGTTATGTTAGGAACCTGGGTGGGAATTGCCAGATATGCTCAGAATTAGTCCAAAATGACAAAAAATACACTGAACCCACAGACATTGCCAACATCCTAGCTGACAGGTTCAGCGCAAACTTCTCCCCCCCCCCATGAAAAGGGCAAATATCTATCCCAGCAGAGTGCGCCCCCCTGACATCTCAGATGCTCAGGTAAGAGCCGCCCTCTCCAAAGCAAAAAACACAGCATGAATGGGACCAGACGGTGTCCCGGGCTGCGTCCTACATGAACTCCAAGAAGAGCTAAACCCAAACATAAAACTACTGTTCAATCTCAGCCTTACTACAGGATATGTACCCAAAGAGTGGCGTACAGCAACAGTGGTCCCTCTCCACAAAGGTGGTGCCTCAACGGATCCTGGAAACTATCGTCCCATAAGCCTGACTAGCTTGGTCTGCAAAGCTATGGAAAGGATCATCATGGCCCTCATAAATAAAGATATTGGGGACCTACAGACACTGGATCCTACCCAGTTCAGCTTTGTTAAGGGCAGATCCTGCCTCTTAAACCTGGTCAATTTCTTTGAAACAGTCACCAAGGCCATTGACGAGAGGAAGGTGGTCCACACAGCCTACCTGGACCTCGTAAAAGCCTTTGATACAATACCCCACTCGGGCATTATAGATAAGCTCACCAGCTTAAATATAAACCCCTATGTCACTAGATGGGTTGCAAACTGGCTCAAGGACACAACCCACATGGTTAGAATTGCTGGAGCCATGTCAGACTCCAAACCAGTTACAAGTGGCATCCCACAAGGCTCAGTCCTGGGACCTCTCTTGTGCGGTATATATTTATCGGAGGTACAGGCCAACACGGAAGGACTGTGGCTGACCAAGTTCGCAGATGACTGCAAACTGGGAGCCATAATCGACTCTCCAGCCGACACAAGCATCCTCCAAAAGGGCCTCATAGAAACAGACAACTGGTGCCAGAGCCATGGTCTCAAGCTAAACGCCAAAAAGTGTATAGTCATCCCCTTTGGCAAAAACAAAGTGCCCACAAATTATCACATAGGCGGTAATCCATTAAGTACAGAAAAAGTAATTAGGGACCTGGGGACCCAAGTTGATAGCAGTCTCTCATTTGACAACCACATGGCCAAAGTGGTTAGAAAAACATTTTATATAGACCACCTAATCATGAAGGGATTCACATCTAAATCAGGGGAGGTTATCGTGCCTCTTTACTCATCCTTCATCAGGCCCATAATTGAGTACAATGCCCCTTTTTGGATGTACCTCACCAGACACCTGCAGCAACTGGAAAGACCTCAAAAGTACCTCACCAAGAGGCTCAAACAGATGCCATATGCTGCCCGGTTAAAGAAACTCCAGCTCTACTCAGTGGCATACCGCCTGCTCAGAGGCAATCTGTGCCTGACGTATAAAGCCATGTCCAACCCGGAATTAATGGACATGCTGCACCTCAGAAAATTCAAATCCCATCGAGCTACGCGCTCGAGAAACTTGAACCTGAGCACTGAAATAAATAGGACATGCTGGAGGGACAGATTCATAACCCAGAGGCTCCCTTCACTCTAGAATAAAATCCCAGTCCAGGTTAGGCAGAGTCCCTCATTGACTCTCTTCAAGAGGAATCTTGATGAGTGGATGGGAGATCATAGGTTTACCCCGGGTATCACTTCTGTGTCACTGTTAGACAGAGGCACAGTATACTAACCTCGAAAAAGGGCATAGCAAAATTAATTTTAAATGGGTGGCGAAAGCCAAACACACTCTGGCTAGGCTTATAAATGCCCTAGGGCAGATAGCCTAGTATGAACCTATGAACCTATGAAAGTGCTCAATAAAGTTTTATACTTTTTGGTACTTGTAGTGTCTGTGGCTTCCATCTTCGACTCCTAGTTTTCCTGGTATATTAGAAGCAGTGAATATAGTAACAGAGATAAAACAACTGGAAATGAGATCTTTAGAAAAGAGTTGGAGCAAACTACATAGGAAAAAATGGGAACTGTGGGAACAATAAATACAGGGGAGGAATGAGATTTAAAAAATGTAGGACTTAAATGAGCTATGTAATGTTTGACTGAAAATGATTGTGTAGATTGTAAGTAATCTATAATGTTTGCAACTTAGGGTGTGTCAGTATGGTTTGTGATGTAAAATGCTTGCAACTAGGATTGTGTCAGTGTGGTTTGTTTTCACTTATATAAATGAATGCTTGTTTACGTCGTTTATGATGATTTAATAAAGATGCTTCTTGTTTAAAATTGAATAATTTATGTAATGCTGCTTAGGTTATATGATATATAGCAATATATGTGAAATATAATGTTTGTTAATGTTAATTTGTTAATACAGTTTGATTACGTTTATATAAATGTAAATTTGTCTATGTCACAAGCGATAATTCAATAAAGGTATTTAAAAAAAGTCCTTTGTACTATTATGTAACATTGCTATATTGCTGAATGGTGGAACAAGTGAAAAATCTGGTTACCTGTCGTGATGCATTTTAGTGTATTTTGCTACTGGCTACGGGCTGCTTGAAATGTCATTTACCACTACATTCCTATTTTGTCACAGCCTAGATAATGTAACTTAAAAATGTTTTTAAAGCCATTGTGGACATCATTATGAGGACTGGAACAAAAAAAAGGCATATTATTGTTTTTTGCTGTAGAAGAGGCTTTCCAAGTTCCACAATTATGTTTCTTGGAAAGCAGCCTTTTCTTTATTAAGGTTGGTATAATTTCTTATCAAGTGAAAGCACTCCTAAATGCTGTATTTTCAAAACTTTCAATTGTCCATTTCACTAAAGGTGACAATACTTCAGCTGATAACACCCACATAGAATGAGAGTATCCATGTCTATATACACTACTGGACCAAAAAAAGATCACTATCAGGGTGGACTTTAGGAAAGCTTACTTTCCTCTCGAATGATTTCTGGCAGTATATGAAATGGGAAGAAGAATTACAAGCCAAGAAGGCCTTCATAAACTGGTCTCCATAGAATGTGATTACTGTTTTTCTAAGGGTAAAGTATCTTTAAGGATACATCATGGTCGCAGCAAGAGATTAAAGAAAGCCATTGTTTTTAACAGAATGCTGCCATGCCATCAGCTTCACACTGTAGAAGGAGCTGGTACATCTACTTTCTAATAAGAACAGAGTATCACTTTCGTCATGCTGCTTCTCTCAGAGCCCCCGAAAGCCTGCACATATCCTGGCAACAGTAAGAGCCTCATAGGCATCCTGGTAATGATCACGGCCTTCAGATTGTGCCCACCCTGCTTGTCTCTGATCAAAACCCTTCATCTTAATTCTTTCCTCATCCTGGCTGTGATGACAGCCGTCAACCTACACAAATCTACCCCAGCGGCACTCAGAGATCCAAGCCTACATCTGCATCCTCAGTCTACTTAGTCACAACCTGTCTGTCATCCAAGTCTTCAAATCTACAAGCAGACCTCTCAACCAATCAGGGACAAATTTGAACAAAATTAGGGAAAAGTCAAGGAAAAATCAGGGACAATCAGGGACACTTTTAAAATATTAGTGCTATTAAGTTGAAACATTGAGAGAATCGGAGCATATGAATTAATACACTTTTTCTGAAGTAAAAGAAGTGTATAACTCTTAATTATTGTCATTATTCATTAAGTGTAATTCACCACCTTTCTGCCCAAAGTCACTAGTTTTAGGAGGGGATTCAGAGGGAAAGAGCTAAAATTTGAGTCAAAATCAGGGACGTCCCTGAAAATTAGGGACATTTGAGAGGTATGCCTACAAGATCTAGCTTGTTAGTGATCAAAAAACCTTCACCAAACTCTCCTAATCCTGGCAGATTAGTCCACACTGTGTATCAGATGTTAGAGAGTGCTTCTCATTACATTTCTCGCTGCCTTGTTGAATATGTCACTATTCTGAACTGCTGGCCTAGCAGCACTTTAGCAGTCAGTGAGTGCAGGCCCTGCTGCCACATTCCAAAATCCAACTTCTAAGTAATTTAGAGTTTTCTCTGAAGTTGAACACCCTTCACTTAACGTGATAGCTGTCACCCAAACCATGTGTCTACTAAAAGTGTCCATATTTCATTCACAGTGAAGCTTAGCACATCAGTAAAAAAAAAGGGACAATATGCAAGCAAGATGAATTACAATAATACACAAATATGTACATTTTTCATGAATCACTGTAGTGAGAATACAACAAATCCTTTACTGGAGAGAAATGAGACTGTAGAGAAGGAGGAGGTGGGGATTATTTTAAGAAGCTGATCTTATATAACATGGTGCAATTGTGGGCATTTCTTATTCTAAGAAGTGACAAGGGACACGTGACAAAACTAGGGGGAAGGACCACTCTGTTTTTTAACAACTGCTACAATGGAGATACTTTCGGGGACATAACTGTGTGGGCTTCTTTATTTGCAGAAGTAATGCTGGAAATATATCAGAGGAGGAGGAAGGTGTTTTCATGGGGAATGGGAAGACAGTACTCTCATTATAAATCTTGTCTGGAAGAGATGGGAGATAATATAAGTATTGCTTATGCATCAGTACACATACTGGCTTTGATTTATATCCTTGGTCTGAAGGCATCCACTATGCCACCAAAGAAAATGTTACTTTTGTCACTACTATGCAACCTGCTCCTAGGAAGATGTCTGCTATTTTGTACTGAGTGTTACATGAGCTGTGATTCTACATGAGTCCAATGTAATTTTTTATGACCTCAGAAGTTGGCCAAATGATTATTCTATTCAGCATACACAAGTAAATAATATTCATAAAGAAAATACTTATACTATTTTATAACAGCAGTAAGATATACAGGCTGTGAAGATGTTAGAAATATTAACCACACCTCCATTTTTAATGTTTTCCCTGAATCTATGCTGTCTCACAATAGTGTTGATATTGTTCAATATTTTGTCTGCTCTGACATCTTCAGTAAATCTACAAGCATTCTAGACCATATGTATACCTAACTGGCAGCAGCAGAGGTATAGACTGAACGAACATAGGTGATGAATTCTCAGGGAAATTTAGCTCTGGTTTGCACAAAGCACAGTACATACCAGTGCCATCAAGCTCATTAGCATATTATGTTTACTCTGAAGCTATGCCTTTAAGTTTCAGTAAGATATTAAATTGCTCAAACATTTCATCTCTTTTATTAAAAGCTACTTTTGCATAACCAATTATGACAAAAACTTAGTTGAATAAAATGAGGTTTGACCTTTCTGCAGTCATTACTAAAGTCATAAAGCTGTGTATCTTTCTTGCAGGAAACAGGATAAAAAGTTATGTACTCACCATAATGTTCCATGTGAGTTGTTTATCGTGCCTTTATTCTCACTGATGGGTCCGGAGCCGATCATCGGCTCCGACACGGCTGATAGCAAAGCTCAAGGTTTGACAGTAGCTCAAGACCAAGCCCCTTATCCCATGATGCACTGCTGGAATTACCTCAGATCTTGTGTGCTGCATGTATATATACCCCTGTAAGGAGTGCACTCCCCAAGAAGGAAGAAGAAGTATTGAACAACCGGGGTGATACTAGCCTCTAGGTCAACTGTCAGCCAGGAGGGGGGATGGAGGGAGGGACGTGAGAATAAAGGCGAGATAAACAACTCACATGGAACGTTATGGTGAGTACATAACTTCTTTATGTGAAGTTGTTAAATCTTGCTGTTTATTCTCACTGATGGGTAGCGTACCTAGCACATGCAATCCTGTGTGGCTAACGGGAGTACATTTTTCAGGACCATAGAACCAAAGGAAGACCTGTCCCTGGAAGCCTTATCCACTTTATAATGAGTGATAAAGGTATGAGGCTTAGACCAAGTGGCTGCAGCACAAATGTTATCAAGGGGCAATTTAGCCTGAAAAGCAGAAGACATAGAAATGGCTCTAGTTGAATGAAACTTTACTTTGTGTGGCAAAGGTATGTTAGCAGTTGCATGAACAAATGAGATACAATCCGATAACCATTTTGAAAGGGTTGTTTTAGCCATTGGTCTACCTTTTCTGGCCTCCGAAAAGGATACAAAAAGTTGATCTGATTTTCCAATATCCTTAGTTCTATCAAGATAAAATCTGAGCTGTCTGTGCACGTCAAGATTGTTTAGCATGTATTCTAATTTGTTGGAATGGTTGGGAAAAAAGACTGGCAACTCAATGACCTGATTGGTGCTGTGGTGCTGTGCGAACGCACAAGCAGGCTAAAAGGACTTCTTTCTCAGCGAGCTAATTCCCCAAGAAATTAGGCCCCTTATACACTGACCGCGTGGCTCCTAAACATCCGGTGGAGACGCAGAGGGACTGTGGTGCGAATGCACAAGCAGGCTAAAAGGACATCTTTCTCAGCCAACTAATTCCCTAAGAAATTAGGGTAAAAAAATACCCTCATAAAATCTATGTACTATTGTAAAGCGTCTCGCATGCAGGGACAAAACAGTACCTCTCTCACTTATTCTGGCAGCCCCTGTCCAAACTACGTATAACTAATAGTGTACATAACATCTACTACTGTTATACTGAAATATAGCTATTGCTAAACCTTGTAGTAGACACAAAACCCAACCCAACTCTACTAAAGTGTTCAAAATTAAATACTGAATACAGTGAATTAGCTGTTCCACTTTAGTAAAGCGTTGTACTTACCGGCAGCTGACTTTAGGACCCTGTAAACTCCTGTCCGGTGTATCCCCTGACGTCAGAGAGTTTTCTTAATTCCTATCAGTCTTACCGCCATTTTTTAAAATCTAAAACAAACAGAAAGGTACTGTTCTGTGTCTCACTGCTCAGTCGCCAGCTCCTGTATTTTTTGTCCTATTGTGCCTGCATTTGACAAAATCTGCTCATGCAACAGTAAACTGTTCATTGAACTGCTGCCATATTTTACTGAGGTGTTTATAGCATTAACGCTAACGACAGCGTGTTACTGAATATACTTGAATACAAAATGTAGTTTGAGTAATAAGAGCTTCAGCTGAATATTCATTTGCTGCTTTACATTTCTACATATGGTTAAGACTTGTTCGAGCATTGACCTTGTTGATATATTTTACTGTATAATCAGCAGCTCCTGTACAGAATTTGAAGTGAGGTTTAGCGACAGCTTTTTATGTACAATCTTATCGTAGCCAGAGTAATTGTAACTATTATAGGAAGTTGGCAATGCTGTTCTATCCATATCTTGTAAATTAATAGTGTAAATCCACTGAGGCTTAGTTGCTTAACTTAACTGATACGCAGATTGCCACGTGGAATACTTGACTTAGCGACTCTTGTTTCTATTACCTAAAAGCGTACATTTCAGCTACTAGGGGACTGTTAGGCGTAGTGGAACTGATTAAGGTCATATGAGTTTCTGCTTCTTGTAGTGATTTGTACTACCTATTCAACAAATCTATAGCTGTATCATTAACCTGCTACAAACCAGGATTCACTGATGCTTATGCTGTTTATATTTTCTAACTGAACTGAATGTTTTCGTTGCCTAACACGTGCATATTGAGTTGCTTTGTATTGAACCTTGATAATAACCTCTCTGCTAGTTATCTCTAACTACTTGAATTACACTGCATAAGTCATAGGTATTCCTAAACTAAAACACTACATTACCTTTAGTATAACCTATGTTTTCCATCTTATCTTAAACAGCCCCTTATACACTGACCGCGTCGCTCCTAAACATCCGGTGGAGACGCAGAGGGACTGTGGTGCGAACGCACAAGCAGGCTAAAAGGACTTCTTTCTCAGCCAACTAATTCCCCAAGAAATTAGGGTAAAAAAATACCCTCATAAAATCTATGTACTATTGTAAAGCGTCTCGCATGCAGGGACAAAACAGTACCTCTCTCACTTATTCTGGCAGCCCCTGTCCAAACTACGTATAACTAATAGTGTACATAACATCTACTACTGTTATACTGAAATATAGCTATTGCTAAACCTTGTAGTAGACACAAAACCCAACCCAACTCTACTAAAGTGTTCAAAATTAAATACTGAATACAGTGAATTAGCTGTTCCACTTTAGTAAAGCATTGTACTTACCGGCAGCTGACTTTAGGACCCTGTAAACTCCTGTCCGGTGTATCCCCGCTCCGCTTCACCCTCGCTACGCTTGGGCTCGCTCCGCTCCCCACCCTGCCCCCATATCCCACCCACCCCCGCTATATCTATATTTATTAGGTCCTTAATCCCACCCCACTTAATCTCTGAACCAATCATAGCCTCCCTCCAGTTAATTTACCTCCTCCCATATTTCCAGCTAATCACTAATCAGCTAGTTGGCCCTCACATAATATTAACCATCCTTTCTCTACTACTTCGGCAAAACAATGAAGTTCATCATCCCACCTCTACCTCTTCTCCTAATGATTACATATCTAGTATCTTGCTATGAAAACCAAACACTGTTGGGTATTCACTTCCCAAATGGTCACACCTGCTCTCATCTAACTCCTCCCTTGAATCAGATCTCACCTTCAAACTGCACCACTACAACATTCCACCCCAAAAGTGTGTATCTCACTCAGCGCTACCCTAAAATAACCACTACAAAATCAGGTCTGAAGATACTAAGTAAACTTCTACGACTCTTTGACCATCTGAAAGCAAGTATTACCAAAGATGGTGATATTCACCCCAACCCAGGCCCATCCATTGATTCAGACTCTGTTACCTCTATCCTAACTCAAAGACCTGCTAGCTCCCTCCTCATCCTCCATCTCAATCTAAGAAGTATAAATAACAAGATACATAATCTACATGCTATGATAGCCACTCATCTCCCAGACATCTTGTGTCTATCGGAAACATGGCTCAAACCATCCACTAAGGACGAAGAAATTCTTCCACCTGGATACAATATACTCAGGGTTGATCGGATAACAAAAAAGGGGGGAGGAATAGCAGTAATGTTTAGAAGTACCCTGAATATCATTACGAATCCTATACAACCCCCTAAGGTCACCAATATGGAACTAATTGCCCTAAAAATTTGCCTAAACAACCAAAAGAGCATCAACCTTATTGTAGTCCACATCCCACCAGGGAAAAACTTAGAAACTGTGGAGCAAACCCTAAGCTGGCTTACCTCTAACTACCCTCAAGAAACTATTGTGGTAGGTGATTTCAACCTTGACTGGTCCCAGTACTCTGACCAGATAAATCCCCACCCCATTAACCTGTATGGCTTCTCCCAAAATATAAAATCTCCCACAAGAATAGGTAATTCTCAACAAAAAAAAGCATTATTGATTGGATTCTCACCAATAAAGACACATCTACCTATACTACAGGGACCCTCCCCAATGATCTTAGTGACCACCTTATCACCTTTGTCATAAAACATAAGCTGACATGTAAAAACCTTCCCATATATAAGCTAGTCAGAAACAAGAAGAAATTTGTTCTTGAACAATTTCTAACAGAACTTAAATCCTGTAACTGGTCCATCCTAAAAACACTTCCCATTGATGAGAGTGTTACATACTTTAATGACACATTCCTTAAAATACTGGACTCTCATGCACCCAACCAATCAATCAGAGCCAAAATCAGGATTGCACCTTGGCTAACTAATGACACCAAATCTAAAATTAAGCTTAGAGACCAGGCCTGGGTAAACTGGCGTACCACCAAAGAACCCCTAGATCGCATCAAATTTCAGCAGCTTAGAAACTCAACAAAAGCATATACTACCCGTGATAAAAAGAATTATTTCCATCATCTCCAGGACAAACACCAAAATAATCCAAATAAGTTTTGGGCAGGTTTCAATAACCTCCTTTATTCTAGGAAATCAACTACCCCTACCCCAGAAAAACTTATAGGTAAAGATCCTGTAGTTATAGCTAACTCCTTTAACTCTTTCTTCACTGAGACCGTTCAGGCACTAGCCAGTCAGTTACCTACTTCTTCCACCTCCTTAACCAGTCCTACTGGAAAGAATCTACCAGCCTTTAGTTTTCAACCAATATCCACCTCCTATATTAGAACTCTACTAAAGAAACTCAAACCATCCACCCTATCGGCTGACCGTCTCCCAGCTGAATACCTACAACTAGCATCTGATGTAATTGCCTATCCCATTTCAATCCTGATAAATAGAACCATCACGTGGGCCACCATCCCCTCAATCTGGAAAATATCATACGTCATCCCTCTTCACAAGGGAGGTGCCTCTACGGAAACATCTAACTATAGACCAATAGCAATATTGTCGCATATAGCAAAAATTATGGAAAGGTGTGTCCACAAGCAAATCCTACACTACCTCACCCTAAACAATCTTCTGTCAAAAACTCAACATGGTTTTCGCCCCCATCATAGTACCACTACTGCCCTCCTTTCTTTTGTTGATTCAGTAAACAATAACCGGAACAACAAATTAATTACTTCTGCTCTCTTCCTTGACCTGTCAAAAGCGTTTGACATGGTCAATCACCAACTAATGCTCCACACCCTTGAATCCCTTCACCTCGACAACCTGGCCCTAAGTTGGTTTAATGCTTACCTTTCTGGCAGAAAACAAGCAGTCCAGTGGCAAAGTACACTATCTAACCTGCTACCAAATACCATAGGAGTTCCCCAAGGCTCTATACTTGGTCCCCTTCTCTTCTCTGTATTCATAAATGACCTACACTCAATCATCTCCCAAGCAACCTGCATTCAATATGCAGATGACTCCACTCTGATCTGTTCTGATGTCTCTCTCCATAATCTCCAAACAGTCACCCAACACTGTTTTGCGGCAGTTGAAAAATGGTTTTCTGAAAGGAAACTCATCCTAAATCCCAAAAAAATCAAGCTACTTCTAATCTTCCCACGTGTCGAACCCCCATAGGGCTTTATCCACCACATTCTAAAAATACGACCTTTCAAGTTCAATCCATCAACGGCACCATCATCGAGCCTATCACTAACACCAAACTGCTAGGTGTTACTATTGATCACAAGCTCAAATTTGATGTTCACATTAGTCAAACTATTAAGACAGTAAACAAGAAACTAGGCTCCTTGTACAGAATCAAGAACTTTCTTACTCCGTATTCCAAACTAACTATAGCACGGTCACATCTTCTCTCCACCCTACTGTATGCCTCCCCTGTCCTATCTTTCCTTAATAAAAATGAGCTCAACAAACTCTCAGTCGTTTATAACCACATCGCTAGATTTGTTACTGGTTCACCTTACCGTACTCATCACTGCCTTAACCTAAAGAAACTGGCCTGGTTAGAACTACCTAACCTTCTTAAATTCAACCAACTTATAGAAGCATTTAAAATAATTATGGAACCTGATAAAACTCCCTCTCTGAACAAACTCCTGACCCCCTACTCCAACCTTAATTGCCTCCGATCTTCTAATAGTGTCCTGGTACAAACCACAAAATCAAATAACTCAGGAGGTGATGCTATCTATGCCAATTCTATCGGAAAGCTCTGGAATTCTCTTCCTAATAACCTAAGACTTTCAACTTCCCTCAGCCAGTTTAAAACTAGTTTCAAGTCACTACTTAAGACCCAGTGGTTATGCCCCTGTGAAAATCCCGACTAATCATAAAGCTGCCTTCCACCCACACACACTTATGTAATTAATCTCCACCTATAATCTCTCTGGCCCCCTTTAGACCTTTTCTCTAATTCACATGGGTCCTCATAGATGGCCCCCTCCGAATAACCATAGAATTGACCTGTGAATAACCTTATATCCTTCTCCCTAGTGACCTAAGCTCTAACCTCATCACTTATTAACCTACCCTAATATCAGGGTTTTTACTCCTCATGTATTTGCATAATTAAATAAAGTGTATTAGTAACTAGTATCCCTGAACTTTGTATGCTATGATTGTTCCTTATGATGTCTATGTAGTGTTGTTGTTTTTTCTGTTTTTTTTTTCTTTAAATGTGGAGCTTTTCTCCCCGGGTCTCTGCTGAAAAGGGATATGTATCCAGTCGGACTAACCCGGTAAACAAATGTAAAATAAAATAAATAAATAAAATTGATATTAGACTCAGAACAGACTTTAGGCAAAAAGGAGGGATTTGTTCTGAGAGATACTCTATCAGCATGGAAAATCATATAAGGAGGTCTAATAGATAATGCTTGCAGTTCTGACACTCTGCAGGCAGAAGTAATGGCCACTAGAAAAATAGTTTTCCAGGACAAAAATTTGAGATCACAAGATGATGCTGGTTCGAAGGGGGGAAGAATTATTTGAGATAGCATAAAATTCAAATTCCAGGGAGAATAAGGGGCTTTGACAGGAGGCCTCATGTGAAAAACACCTTTTGTGAAAAACCTTAGATAACTTATGGGCGATAATATTTAACCCATCCAATCCAAGGTGGAAATTAGATATAGCGGCTAACTGAACCCGAACTGTGGCAGCTGCTGCTCCTTCCTTAAAAATCATTGTTAAAAACTCTAAAATGGATGACAAAGGATCTCGGAAAGGGTAAATGTTTTGTATACTGGCCCAAATGGAGAACCTTTTCCACTTACTGCGATATAGTTTTCTGGTGGATGGTTTATGAGAAGACAATAGAATTTGTCTTGTGTCATCTGAGAGTGAATGAAGCCTGGCTATTTGGGGAAGTGGATCAGCAAAGCAGTCAGCTTTAGAGACTGCAATGAAGGATGGAGGTCCCCTGACGGGTGTGTCAGGAGGTCTGGAACTGGGTCCAGGATCTATGGATCCTCCAGCAGATGATGGTGAAGAAAAGGGAACCAAATCTGTCGAGGCCAATGGGGGACTATAAGGATAACAGTCCTTCCCAGTGACTTTGCTTTCTGTAAAAACCTGGGTATCAATGGAATTGGAGGGAATGCATATAGGAGACCCGGAGGCCAATCGTGTACGAGTGCGTCTCTCGGGGGATTCCCGGAGGTGGTATTAGAGCAAAGTAACTTCTGCATTTGGTATTGATGTGACTGGCAAAGAAGTCGCAGCAAGGCTGGCCCCATTTGCGGAAAATCATGTCCGCAATGTGTTGGTTGAGAGACCACTCATGAGGCAACAGGATTGCCCTGCTCAGCTTGTCCGCTATCACATTGGATTTTCCTGGGATGTGCATTGCTAACAGAAAATGCTGGCATGACACAGCCCATTGCCATACCCTGAGGGCTTCTCATCAAAGGGGATAAGACTTGGTTCCGCCCTGTTTGTTCAAGTACCAGACCACTGACATGTTGTCTGTTTGAATTGCAATTGTCCCTAGAGGAAGAGAGCCCTGAAAGTACTGCAACATCAGAAGTACTGCTCTCAACTCCAGAATATTGATATGCAGATGTGACTCTTGATCCGTCCATGTGCCTTGGGCAGTCTTTCCCTGAAAATGCCCCTCCCCCACCCTATCAGGGAAGCGTCCGTGGTCACAGTGGCTACTGGGGGGGGGGGGACAAAGGGTCTTCCTATTGTGACATGAAGAGATGTCAACCACCACGAAGGTCCCTCTTGCAAGAGTTTGTGATGAGAATCATATGGTTCATTGGCAATTTCTGGTAAGACCATTGAGCGAACAGGAGCCATTGACGAATTTGCATATGCATCCTTGCGAGTGGAATGGCTAGAATTGCTGCCACCATCAAACTTAGTACCTTCAAGACCTCTGCGGCTGTAGCTCTGTTCTTCAACACCAATGAGTTGACGTGTTGGAGAAGAAGTGAAACCCTTTCGACTGGAACATGTAGAGTGGAGGTTGAGGTATCTAACTCTGCTCCTATAAAGAGGGTATGCTGCGATGGTGACAAGGCAGACTTTTCTAAGTTGGCTGTAATGCCTGAGTGGTGGCAGAGTGTCAGAGTAGATTGTGTTGCCTGAATCAATTGATGCCTTGTTGTGGCGGTAAGGAGCCAATCGTCTAGACAGGGGAGGCCCGTGCTATCGGACTGCCGGACTGCAGCCCCCTCAAAACAAAAAGAACTAAAAATTAAAAAAAATAGAAAAAAAAAAGTTTCAAAATTCGCGGACTTCGTGCATGCGCAGTAGTCCAGACTACTGGTCTACTGTATGCGCATGCTCAAGGCAGTCCGGCAGTCCCGATAGGGAAACGCGAGGAGACGTCTGTGCACTTTAAAGTGCACAGACACGCTGGGAGAATACATCATAGCCGGACTGCAACAGCAGCAGTCGGAGTCAGGAATGGGAATTGCTGCAGTCTCGTCGTCGGGAAAGGATTTGAACTATCCTCGCGCAAGTCTTTGGAGTATTGCGTGGGAAGGGGTTTGGATCTAATGGAGAATGGACAGGTAAGTGTGTCTGAATGTATGGTGCATTTTTCTTTTACTGTTGAGTGTATGGTGCATTTGTCTTTTACTGTTGAGTGTATGGTGCATTTTTCTTTTACTGTTGAGTGTATGGTGCATGTTTCTTTGAACGGACAGGTAAGTGTGTCTGAATGTATGGTGCATTTTTCTTTTACTGTTGAGTGTATGGTGCATTTGTCTTTTACTGTTGAGTGTATGGTGCATTTTTCTTTTACTGTTGAGTGTATGGTGCATTTTTCATTTACTGTTGAGTGTATGGTGCATTTTTCATTTACTGTTGAGTGTATGGTGCATGTTTCTTTTACTGGTGTGTGTGTGTGATACATGAACACACATCCGCACTGCGTGTTAATATTCTTTCGTATGTTGCATACACGTGAACTGTACATTTTTCCTTTGCCTGCTGCCTTTTCTGCATTAAGCTAAGCTGTTAGTTTCAAGCCACCTGCATGGGGCTCTCCCTCACTCCTTTACTGCACTTCTAGTTTCTATGGTACCTCTGATTAACTCACAGAACTATAGTGAAGCTTGACTGTGAATTCAGCAGAACTGCTAAACAAAGTGAATTAAAACACAGATGGCATACTTAAAAAAATCATATATGCTGCAAAAAGCCATAAGCAAGTATAACATAGTTCAGTCTTGAAGGCTGCAGGTAGTTTTGACAAGAACACAACAAAACAGCCTGGTTTATACACTGTGGAAGATCTTCCTTAGTTGATGTAGAAGAAGACTGGCAGTAATTACTTTACTGTTTTACAAGCTATGCTAAAATCAATACTGCTTTTCCAAAAGCATGAAAGAACACTGAATGAAACACACTGTCCAACAAGAATCATATTAGCACTTCTTTGTTTCTAGAGTATGACCAGAAACACAGAGGAGTGAAAGCAAACTGCAGAAAGGCAAAGTACAAGACAGACAACAGAGACCTTGGTCCTGCCATTCATATACTACCATGACTTTTAACAGGGTCCTCTGCCCTGCCAATTATTTACTCACCCTGACAGTACATCAAATAACACATACCAAGGTGATCTGCCCTCCCTGTAATATCACATACAACATCTAATTAGTAATAAGGTCCCGACCTACTCATTATGCAAAGCACATCTTGATGACATGTTTCCACTTCCAGTGTTTCATGGGTGATCATTCACTCTCTAAGGGAACAGGAGCCACCTCATTACATACCCAGTTGTACTGTGTTCACCCTGGCAGGGAACTTTTGATTTTGTTCTTGCCTTAAGCTACCAATCCTTTATACTCATTTGAGGACTTTTGCTCCCCCCAATCTTCACCAGGTAGTGATAGGTGTGTATGTGTTTGTGTGTCTCTCTGAAGGGGTATTGATGAGTGTGTGTGTGTGTGTGTGTGTGTGTGTGTGTGTGTGTGTGTGTGTGTGTGTGTGTGTGTGTGTGTGCAATGCCCCAGTTACTATATACTGGTGGCTAGAGAGAACAAATGGTGGTAGGTAGAGAGACCCAGGCTTGAACCCTGTATCTTGTATGCAGGTGTTAAGGACCTGAATTCCCTACCCACCACCATTTGTAAAAAAATTGCAGAGTTTTGCCTCATATGTGATCTGATCTGTTCCTCATAATATCTGTGGTTTCTAAATACTGCAATGCTTGATATTTGATGGTGCAGTGGTAGCATTGTTGTCTCACAGCTGCAGGTTCTCAGGTTTGATTCTTGGCTGGAGTGCCTTCTGTGTGGGGTCTGCATCTTCTCCCTGTGTTTGTATGGGTTTGCTTTTGTGTCCTCCCATTTTACAAAGACATGTCTGCATTATTTCTTCCTGGGCCTCTGCTGAAAATTGTTTTTTTGTTCCAAGTCAGATTGTCCTGATTAACAAATGTTAAATAAACTTGACAGGCATTTGAATTTCAGACTTCAGGTTTCTGAATGTTTAACTCCTTACATATTTAATGGTGTAGTGGTAGCGTTGTTGCCTCTCAGCTAGAGGTTTTCTGGTTTGATCCTTGGCTGGGGTTCCTTCTGTGTGGAGTCTGCATCTCATCCCTGTGTTTGTGTGGATTTGCTCTTGTGTCCTGCCATTTTACAAAGACGTGTCTGCAGTATTTCTCCCTGGGCCTCTGCTGAAAATTGTTTTTGTTCCGTCAGAAGTAAAATTAACATTGAATTTCAGACTTCATATTCTTCAGAAAATGCATAGTAACTCAACCTTTTACACAACCTTTTATTCTAGCAATTTTCTAAGATGAATATTTGAAATTTATCCTTATTTAGGGACTGTATTACCCCATTATTGACTTTGTCCATTTTTTTGTGCTAAGGTTGACAGCTATGGCAAGAACTGAATTCACTGAATATGTTTGAGGGCTGTATTCCTTCATTACTGGGTTTGTCCAGGTGTTTTGTGCTAAGAGGTTGACGGCTATGGTGAGAAGTGAATTCATTAAATGATAGCCATTTAAGTTTCAGTCTTCCCGTCTTTCACAAAGCAGACGATTTGGCGTAGTGGTATGTTGCTCTGACTGTTTTGCACAGGGACCTTGGCAGTAAAATGTATGGTGGTAACGCAGCATTTTTCTTTCACAAAGCAGCTGATTTGGCATAGTGGTATGTAGCTCTGACTCTTTTGCACAGGGACCTTGGCAGTAAAATGTATGGTGGTAACACAGCATTTTATTCTAGCAACTTTCCAAGATTATGCAAGCAATGTTTAATGTGTCCCTGGTTTTTGGTCTTTTGACCCCCCCCCCCAATAAATTTGGCTTTTTCCAGATTTCTTGTGCTGCGAAGTTGAGATGCAGTTGAGTATTGAGTAGATTTTACAAGGAGCTGAGAGCTGCAGGGGAAGAGAAGTTTAGTGCTGCTTATGCTAAGTCAGCTTGCATTGTTAATAGCACAACATGTTGTGTACTTGCGTTTGATGCAGAAGGTTGTTGGTTCTACTCCCACATGGGGTGAATGCTGCCGTACTGAAAAAGTTAAGATACTAACTATGAGTCAGTTTGCCATCCATTTCCTATTGCAATATTACTAACTTATCATTTTTAATGTAATATAGGCAATTTATTCTTCAGGGGCATCAGACGCTTTATTTTTCGATGAAACCATGAAATATAAAGGTGTTTGCTAGCAGCAACCTCTTCATTAGTTACAAATTTATTTAATGTGGAATTATTTAGATGACTTTTTTACTTCTTCAGAGGTTGTGCATATTTACTGATAATGGTGGACTGTAGAAGTTTGAGTAGACTTATGATGGAAATGTTCTGAACTGGGCAGTTTTTTCATTGTTGGTGCATGCATTTTGTTTCATTGTTTACTGGAAAAATGTTCAAAACTATAGGAAGGTGTATCAAAGAGCACATGTATGTTTCATATGCAAGGGGCCTATGATTTGAAAACAGTCCAGAATTAATCTTTATCTGCCACTGGTACAATGTATTTTCTTTGAATGTGGGTTTCAATGCTGTTTCAATGAATGTGAGTTTCAAGGGCAGAGAAGTTTTCATGCTAAGTTTGTTTAGCAGATGTCTTAGAGTTTGTGCTGTAAAATGCAAAATAAAACTTTCAAATGAAGTCCAGATCATCATAGAAGTAAATCAGTATGCACATTAGTGTTCATGGTAAATGGAGTGAAATAGCCAAGTAATGGATCATTGGAATGGCTGCAGGGGGAGGCTCCATGATTTTGTGAGGGGGAAGGGTGGCAAACTTAAAGACAGCCCCAGCTGAACTATACCTCCCAACTGTCCAGATTTTCAAAGAATGAATAGATTTTTGCTTCTTATTTTTGGTTTGTTCCTCATAAAATTTGTGGTTTTCTGGCAAAATCATTTAGGAATTAAGTCACTAAATAATGACACACTGAGTTTCAGACTTCATAACCTTCAGAAAAATGCATGCTAAAGTAAGACCTGTTGTTCTATCAACTGTCTCAGTTTATACAAGAGCAATTTTTAGTACTGTTTATATGTTCCCCAATATATTTGGCCTTGTCCAGATTTAACAGGTTGAGAGGTACATGCAAATAAATTGCTTTATAGAATTAGGCATAGCCAGACCTCTCAACTGTCCCTGATTTTGACTCAAAATGTTGCTCTTCCCCTAATAATCCCTCTGCAAAATAGCAATTTTGGAAGAAAACATGGAGGGTTTACAATTAAGAAATAACTGTAATAATCAGAGTTATAGATTACTTTTATTTCAGAAATGCATGTAGATTCTTTTATTTTGTCAGCTACTCAAGTTAACAGTACTAATATTAAAGTGTCACTTTTTTGACAGGTTCCCAGCTGTTTTGTGTGGCTATTTTATATCTTTACATCATATTTTTGGTTCATTTTTCATAAAATTGTATTTTTTTTGGCAAATTAGTGACAAATCATTAAAGACTGAAGTTAGAAAATAATGACAGACATTTGAGTTTCAGATTTCATACCATTCAGAAAATTCATACTAATGCAAGACCTATTCTATTATCTTTCTAAGTTTATAAGAGCAATATTTAAAAAAAATTGTCCTTATTTTTGTGCCTTTGTCTCACTTCTTTGTATGGCTTTGTCCAGATTTCTTGCTCTGAGGTTGAGAGTTATGACAAATGTGTCAGGGCCATCACAGTCAGCCAGAGACATTTCAAATTGTGACATACTTGTTTCACCCCACTCCCCCATGTAGTGACTCTGGATGTGTTGAAGCAAGGCAAGGAGTGGTTATGCAGTGTAAATGTGCAGAGTACCCCCCCCCCATCCAAGGTAGACACAAGTACTAGAGTGGCTTTTCATCTGTCCTTGATTTTTGCAGAGTGGTCTGGTTTCTGTCATATTTTTTGTACTGTTGATTTATGCTTATTACTCAAAGGGCCTGTTGCTCTGTGTTTAAGTAGCAATACTTTAATGACCATCAGGTAAGCTTGGCTGAGATCGTAAGATGCAAGTAAGCTTTAATAAGCATACTGTTAAAGAATTGCCAACATTGAAAGCCTTTCTGTTGTTGCCATGTAGGGAATACTTAACTAGATAATGTATAAGCCTCGGGCCTCGGGTATTGAAATGCATATGATAGTATTTGTAATAAAGGACAGGATTACATTATTTTAAGAAGCTCATTACACTTGGAGACTTCCAGTCACCTCTGCAGGCTTTACCCGTAAACTAAACAGAATGCCAAACGTGTGGTCCATAACTTGTACAGTAATCCTTTTAAGCAATGTATCTTGAGCTTATTTCTTGTTTGCTTTTCATTTTTTACTTTGATCATGTTTTCCCCATGAAACAAGTAGATAGTTGTCAGGCAGCAGGTCTTTTTTTGGATAAGAAACATTTTTACAAGTTGGGGCATCAGAGATTTCTACTTTCAACATGTTACTTGGTACTTTAATAAAGCTGAATATAAATTATAATAAGAACTGCAGTGCAAGAAGTGGTTTGAGTTGAGTGCTGCTTGTTTTTCTTATACTTGATTTTGACTGGCATTCCATTAATGTATTTAAAAAGTAACTTTTTCATGCCTCACAACCTTTTTGTTTCCATCTAGATATTAAGTCAGCTGTCATGCAGCCAATGCATTGAAATATTTTTATTCTTCTGCACTTCATTTTTGGCTTGACTGGACTCTGATAATGAAGGTTTGGCACCCAGGGCAGTGTATTTAGTTAGTTTTTGTGGTTTTGAGCATAGCTCCTCCCCTTTATAGTTGGACACACCCATTCCCATTGACCCCACCCATTCAGCTGTCTCCTGCAGCCCCCCTTTGATTTGAAGTCACCAGCCGCCACTGCGCCTAGATATGGAAACATCTGGAATCCTAGATGCCTCAGGTGAGCCGTGACCACTGCCATGCATTTGGTGAACACTCTGGGGGCTGTAGTGAGACCAAAGGGCAGGGCTCGAAACTGGTAGTGATTGTCTCCCAGCCAGAAATGCAGGTGATCTCTGGAGTGTCTGCCCATCTTTATGTGGTACTACGCATCCTTGAGATCAATGGAGCACATCCAATCGCCTTTCCCTAGAAAGGGAAGAATAGCCTGAAGCGTGACCATTCGGAACTTCTCTTTTTTTTACAAATTGGTTGAGTCTGCTGAGGTTCAAGATAGGTCTCCAGTCCCCTGTTTTCTTTGTAACCAAAAAGAATCTTGAGTAAGTTCCGAATCCTGTTTGGTCTGCTGGGACTGGCTGGATGACTCTTTTTTTTTTCTAGCAACTTGCGGACCTCTATAGTTGCTTGTTCCCTGAGACTGGGTGGAACATCCGGGATTCTGTTGACAGGAGTGGGAGGGGAAAAGAACGGTATGAAATACCCTCTGGAAATGATGCTTTATGCTTAGCCAGGCTTCTGGGTACAAAGATAAGTGACCCCCGACTGCCTCCAGAGCTGGACAGCTGGGGTTTCTTTCAGGAGCACTGGTAGGGCTAACCAGAGAACTGGTCTCTGTCACCCTGCTGTTACGGACCCCCCCCCCGCCATGTGGGCAGCGTCTTCCATTATAACCCCCTCCTCTGCCTCTAGAGGGGGTTTCTCCACGTGTGTCCTGAAAGGCTCCCTGTGCGTTTTGGAACCACATCTTTCTGCCCTTAGGGCCCTTGGGATAGGGCCGAGTAGGGGTAGAAAAATGGACTCCGATGGCAGATAGAGTCTTGCCTTCCTGCTCACACCTGGTTAGAGTTTCCTTTACCTTGGGCCCAAACAGGGATGAGCCATAAAATGGGGTGTTGAAAAAGGAAGACTTGAAAGGCTCTGCAAAGGAATAGAGACGCATCCAGGCTTGTCTACGCAGGGCAGTGCCTGAACTAGTGGCTCTACCCGAACCATCAGCTGAGTAAGATATGAGACGCATGGACGAGTTCACAATCGAGTTTAGGATAGCAAGCTGGGTGTTAACTTTGTCGGCAACCCCTGCAGTTACTGTACCCTGGAGATTATTTCCTAGCTCTTTCAGGAGATTTCTTTGTAGTCTTGTAAAATGGGTTAAATAGTTCAGTGATCGAAGGGAAAAAGTCGCTGAACTAAACATGCGTTTCCCATATCTATCCATGATCCTGAAATCTCTGTTAGGAGGATGGATAGATAAGGACGTCTCAAACATTTCCTTTTTGGTGGCTGCTGCCACCACCATGCCATCAACAGGCACTCCCTTAGTCAAAAAAGCTTTATCCACTGGGGCAGAGATGAACTTATTTGGCTTCCGAGGGACAGGTTCCATGGCCTCCAGAGACTCCCACGCTTTACAAGAGATCAGCTCTATGAGCTCATCGTAAGGCAGAGACACCCAAGAGGTGGAAGGTTGAGACCCGAAAGCCTTCAAGAGCACTGACTCATCTTCAGTAGGGCTTTTGGACTGCCAACCACCCCTCTGATTAAGGATCTCTAATATCTCTGCAAAAGAGATATCCTCAGAGGGGGATCGAGGGGACTCTTCTGACTCATCCAAGTCAGTGTCAGATGTCAAAGACTCCTGTGGGGAGTCCAAATGCCTCTTCTTGCACAGTCTCTTCCTGGGTACCTCCTCAGTGGGGGCATCTGGGGAGGTCTCAGAAGAGCAGGGGGTGCCCTGTGGGGCTACTTGAAGCTCAGGGTCTCTATGCTTGGGTTGACTGGTAGAAGCAGGAGCAGACACAGGCGCTTGAGGGGAGGAGGAAGCCAGACCTGATGCTGATGATGTCTTTGGAGACAGGACTCTCCTCATGGCATCGAACACACCATGGCTCCAACAAGAAGGGGTAGACAGATCCTCCTGCATTGAAGCCATGGGCTCTGAGCCCGAGGTAGGAGCCAAGCTCATCCGAGCCGAAGCCCCGAGAGGAAGAGTCAGCACTGACAAATTTGTATGACTATCCTCTCTGGACCTGACAGGAGAGTGTCGGCTCCTAGAGTCCCCGGTCAGCACCGAGGACGTCCGAGTAGATGGAACCGATAACACCGGAGCAGGTCTCGGCTCCACAGGCTCAACAACCATTAGTTCGGGCACCTTTGGCTCCGAAAGTCCAGTACGGCTCGGAGGAGGAGCAGTCAAGTCCGAGTTAATGGTCTTCGGTTCCGACAAAGGCATTGGAACCGACAACAATTTGGCAAGGCCTGGTGCCCGTAAAAGCTTCTGCACAAACCAGTCCATATCCAGATCTGAGAGGCTGACAAAAGACTTTGAGGAGTGTACCGATGGTGCTAATTGGAGCAGAGGAGATGAGGGAATCTCAGATACCTGATCCAAAGCTGTCAGCTGGCTCTGAACAAAAGGAACACTTGGTTCCAAGGGTAGTGGAACCGATGACCCTACACCCTCCATTTTTTTAGCCTTTTTTGATACTTTGGAGTCACCTGAAGACTTGGATGACTTTGAGGATTTACTAGCATCATCCTGGTCACCCAGTGCTTCTGAGAAGGGGTGCTGAAGTAAACCCCTGTCCACCAATTTCCTCCTCCTCTCTAAAAGTACCCTGGAAGAGAAGGTGTTACATATACTACAAGAGTCTTGGAAATGTAATGCCCCCAGACAATAAACACACTGAACGTGCCCGTCAGTGACTGACATTTTTTGTCCACAATCTGGACATTTTTTGAAGCCAGATTTAGGATGTGACTTCTCTTTCTCATCAGACATCTCTTTTTTAAATTTAGACAAATTTTAAACAATAGTAAAAACACACTCAAGAAACTATCTAAAAAACTACTGCTAAGAATTTGGTTAAATACAAGGCCAACTACTAGGCCAACTCTATAGAAAAAAACAAGCCAACACAGGGCACTTATCTAAATCTAAATCTATATAGAACATATATATATATATATATATATATATATATATATATATATCTATATATATATATATATATATATATATATATATATATATATATAAACTATCCTAACACGAAAGTCAAGAAAAAAGTTTTTAAAACTTGCAAATAGATGAATCTATCCAATAAAATTGGTCCGAGCTATTTGGAACACTGAGATCTGTGCTGTGGCAAACTAGATCTGGGGTAATTCCAGCAGTGCATCATGGGATAAGGGGTTGGTCTCGAGCTACTGGCAAACCTTGAGCTTTGCTATCGGCCATGTCGGAGCCGAGGATCAGCTCCAAACCCATCAGTGAGAATAAACGGCGAGATTTAACAATTTCACATTTTGCATTTTTACACTACATGTGTGTAAACTCTAATTGCAACCACTTGGTAAAAAAGAACTTCCTGTAGTTTTATATAAATTAAAGAAAGAAGATGGAGACATCATATTCCTGCTATTTCAGTGTTACTATGTTTACAGATTAACTTTTATTATTACAGCAAGTATTAATACTTGCTGCAAAAACTCTGTTCCATGTAATAGCAGTTGTTATGAAATACATTGGCGAAGTTATTAACAGGCTTTGGCATTTGAAATTATAGTCTACTGCATTAAAAGCTGCTAAGGTGTTACTGTAATCTCTCATTATTCTACATGATTAGAGAGGTGCAAAGAAGCATAATTAATACTTGCTGCAAAAACTCTGTTCCATGTAATAACAGTTGTTATGAAATATATTGGCAAAGTTATTAACAGGCTTTGGCATTTGTAATTACAGTCTACTGCATTAAAAGCTGCTAAGGTGTTACTGTAATCTCTCATTATTCTACATGATTAGAGAGGTGCAAAGAAGCACACTGTTAAAGTGCAGTGGCTGAATCAAAACTCACACATTTTCTTTTGAGTTTATAAGTACAACAAATCAGCCTTACTTCTGAAAAAAAAAGACCTAGAAATTCTGCTTGTCCCATCTATAGTCTGCCAGCTTCCCCACCAACTGGATTACCAGCAGACCTTAAAGAAATATTACATTTTGCTCCTACCTCATAAGCATTACCTTATGTTGGCCCAGTTATTTCTTGAATTCAGTCACTATTGTTGACACTACAACATTTTTGGGAAGACTGTTCTTGTTATCCACCATCCTTTCCATGAAAAAATACTTCCCTGGATTTCAATTGAACCTTCTACCTTCGATTATTGTCCTTTTATTCTCACACGTCTCTCATTTTTGTATAGCCTTAATCTGTGACTTAAGTAATGATATTTAGGATGGCTGTAGCTTTGCTTTTATATGGGCTACTTCAGTATGACTGTGCAGTAAAAACATACTCTCCTTTTCTGAGAAGGCATGTAGTTATCCCTTCCTATTTTCTGTTGACTATAACTACCTTTTTTCAGGGCATAGGTTGAGCTTTTTTGAATAAAATGTGCATTAAGATGTGCAAGCTTACGTACACATGCACACACACATACATACAGCACAAAAGCACACACACACACACACACACACACACACACACACACACACACACACACACACACACACACACACACACAAAATCCCTTTTTTGCAATATCTTGTTAAATGTTTTACTTGCAAAATTCCCCATATTATACCATAAGATAATAGACGAAAACGACACAATTTCTAACAAGATGTCATCATTAAGCTATACAGAGCTGTCACAAAATGCATTAGTTACATTATTATGAGTGATTATATGAAAAGAAAGGAGTACTTTCACAGAAGGCTTTATAAGTAGAACCTTACCTATCTTTATAAAATGGAAATTAAAATTAGTGTTTTTACTAAACCAGAGCTGGTTGATTTTATGATTCACAGCTTATCTTTGTGAGGGAAAAATACTTCTTTCTGCCTTTGAAAAAATATATTTATTAAAATAGTGAAAGCAAGTTATAAGACAGGCCATGCTTGCTGCTTTAGTATTGAAAACAGTTAAAAGTTTAATTGCTAAAGCTGTATAATCCAAAGACTATGATCTGTGGATGTTTCCCCCATTAATATCAAAGCCTTTAAACTATTAGTCAGATAAAATATTGGAATTATATGAAAAGTGACATGTCTACTTAATTTGTCTGTATTTCCTGTATATTTTAATTATGCTGTATTTTCAGTGGTAGTTAAACAAGATATCAGTGTTTTGTTCTAAAATAGATTATGCATATATTACAATTATGCTTTTCTAACAAAATACTCACAAAGCATGGTGTTGAAATTGGTATGGTGTAATGTGGTAGGAGCAGTACAAACAGATGTCAGAATTGTATACCAAATCCATTACAGGAAAATGAAAATTCAGATTTGAGATAGTCTGCAAGGTGAGATAAAGACTTGCAGCACTCCTGTTATACAAAATGGAGAAAAAAGGATGAGAAGGGACTCGGTGAATATGAATGAATAGGAAGCCTTGCAGTAGTTCAGAATCTGTGCAAAAAAGTGCCAAAAGAATTAAAGAAATATAATATTAAATGGAGAAAACTCCCAAATGTGCAAACATGATATGTTATTAAATCCATCCATTCATCTACAACCCCTTTTTTCATGTTTGCACATGGGGTGGGGGTGTCACTTCAACTGTGACAATCATCTAGAGTCAAGGTTTACACCACCAAGTGGCTAGCCTAAAGGAAATAAGTAATGTGAGAAACCAGAAATAAGGAACACTACTATTAGGGCACACACAGAAAGAGATAAAAGCTGTAGAAAAAAAAGCTAGTACTCTGTACAGAAAGTTAGCAAAACTCACTTGGGTTTCTGCATGCAGTTCTTTAGACCTTGTATAGGTTCATAGGTAAAAACAAGCCTCTCAGTTTGCAGACTATTACAAGCCTTATCAATAATCAGGGGTCAGAATCAAACCCTGTGCTTTGTATATTTGAGGTAAGTACTTTAACCTTTATGCCAACACTGCCCTGTATCTGCAAAGGCATGGTAATGCATATTTAGAGTACAACACTGACAATTATTCCAGGTCTATACAATAATCTACAAAGAAATATAAACAGTATGAGAAATAATGGTTAAAAGATACTTAATATGATTAGTTCTAAGAAGCACAAGGGAAGTATGCTTGTCAGAAATTAAGTTTTTCAATGAAGTCAAAAGAACTGGGATCATCATTCTAAAGACAGATGAGTTCAATAACCAGAAACATTCTGAATACTGAGAATTCCAATCTTAAATACAATATGAGGGGCAGTTTTCATGCAAAGGGTGTGGGGTCAGAATGCTGAGGTGATTCATGAATATGTAGACAGATATAGTGATGGGAAGGAGAAAGGAGGGTAGGGAAAATGATATGTATGTACATAGGATCTGCAGCTTGGTCATCAGACATGGAAGTAGGAGGACCACTCCACAAAAAAAAAATCAAAAACCACTAGAGCAAGCTTAGCACGGATATATTAGGATATAAATAGGATAGATTGGAGGGATCCAGAGACTCTCATATGCTGTGTGGAATAAAAATGTCGTAAAAATCCCGTCAGAGCACACCGAGCACCTCGCTGACAGACTCTGTAGGAACCTGTGATGGGAGGATGTGGGTTTTTTAGGAATCATCATCTCTGGGTCACTGCTGACAGAGAGACAACAACAAACTAACACAGTATTTTTTTTTTATATAAGGGTAGTAAGCCAATAAATAATTTAATAGGGGCTTATAAATGCCTTAGGGCAGATAGCCTAGTATAAACCTATGAACCTATGAACCTATAAGAGTAGAACAAATAGTAACTATCTTTATTTAGATGCATGTGCACACCTCTCTGTCATGTGGCTGTCTTAAATAAAGGAGAGTTTGTAATCTTTTTGTAAGAGATAATTTTTTTGGGGGGAGGGTTCGTGTTCCTTTGCAATGATTTGGAGTCCTAACATTGGTGCGTTTCATTTATATACAGATATATATACACACATATACATATACATATATATATATATATATATATATATATATATATATATATATATATATATGGGTCTGGGACTATAAACTGAAAGTTCAATTCACTGAAAACACAATTACCTGAAACACATTTCACTGAAAGTAATATATGGCCTTTTCCCCACTATTGTGTGACCCTGGAGTTAGTATATATAGTAAGGAGGGGTGTGGGGGGGCGTAGTCCCCCACCTATTTTAAATATTTTGAACTATATACATGGATACTTGCAATTCCAATAAATTAATCTTTTCTGAACTTAATATATATCCAAAATATCTGAGGGGCTATGCCTCCCACACCCTCGATGTGGGGGGGTGCCCCACTTACTATATATACTAACTCCAGGGTCGCACGACAGTGGGGTAAAGGCCATATATAACTTTCAGTGAAATGTGTTTCAGTGAATTGGGTTTTCAGTAAATTGAGCTTTCAGTGATTTGTGCACAGTCATTTCACTTTCAGTGAAATGTGCTTTCAGTGAATAGTCCTAGACCCATATATATATATATATATATATATATATATATATATATATATATATATATACACATATATATATACACACACACACACATACCCGCACACATAGTTCACACATACACACAATATATATATATATATATATATATATATATATATATAGTGTAGCAAAGGAAACTGCTCTTTCCAACGGAGACCGCTCGTCACAAACCAAAAGTAGTAGATGCAAAGACACGTTCAGTCTCACCACAGAAACGGCAAAAGACAGTAAAATATAGCAAACTTTAATAGAGACTAGCGCTTTCGCGTATAGTAGATACGTTTCTTCAGATCATGAAATACAAAAGAAACAGAAGATTTTATACATTGGTACTGTGAGGCAATCACATCAAATTGAACCAGATAAAATCAATTACTCAATCAAGTTAAACACAGCAATTGATTAACTAGCTGTGCAACAAAAGAAGGGGAAAAAAACTTGTTCAAGTTTAAATTTAAAAATTCCCAACTTTTAAATGTGAAGCAGCATTCTAGTAAACGATTCAATTAGAATATTAATAACTTGAAAATTATTTAAGCCATCATTTAGTATGTATAAAAATTAAAGCATACACTTGTTTAAACTCATATGTTCAAAACTTCTTAAAAAAACATTGTTGTAAGAGTATAAACTGTAGTATAAGCAATTTCATACTGTAAACTAGTATTAAAAACACCAAATATATTGCAAATATAAATATAAATACAAGATCTGGAAATATAAAATGACCCTAATTTTAACTTATTAGTGCTCTTATATAGTAGGGCATATGTCAAGACTACATAAAACATATAGATGTATATATGAATGACAGTATTCAAAACTCCAAGTGGCTACATATATCTAATGGTTATTACTAAACCATCATACAATCTATAAGATATATTAACTATCTGCGTGAAGCTAAAAAAGACCTTATAGAGACATAAGCATTAAGTCCTGGTGAGTGATGTGCTTTTAATTTAAAAATCCACTCTAGCTCTTTGCTTTCTAAATGATTCATATAGTCTCCACCTCTGTTTCCTGGATGTACAACCTGCAAAACCCTAAAAGAAAAGGCATGGCCAAAATTCAGGGAGATATGCTTGGCTAGTGCGTTAAGTTCATTTTTGCACCTGATGTCATAGAGGTGATTATATATCCTCTGCTTGAGTTTACGTTTTGTAAGTCCTATGTAAAACACAGGACATTCATTGCAGGAAGCTAGATAAATCAAACCAGCTGTCTCACAAGTTGCATAGCAATTAGGTTTCACACAACTGCCTAATGTAGGGTGAATAAACTCAAAATCAGTAGATATATGTTGACAATAGTTGCACTTTCTACAGGGGAACGTACCCAACTGTCCCAAAACTACTGGATGGTCCAGAGCATTACTCCTCACGTTCTTGCATAACAACTTTTTCAGAGACTTATTGTTTCTATAAGTAAAACTAGGGGTGTGACCAACAATCTTGACTGTCTTGTCATCAATGGTCAACATACCCCAGTTCTTATAAATGATATTCCTGATAGCAGTACTATCATTAGTGTATGTTGTAATAAAACTAAGTCTCTCCATAAAATGTGTCTTAATTTTATGTTTATTGTTACTACAGTAACTCTTACAGTATTTATAGGGCATGGTATATCCCAAATCTTGAGCTTCTCCTGTGACCTGAGATCTTATTTTCTTTACCATAGAGGCATCATAGCCCCTCTCAACAAAAATTCTCTCCATGTTATCAAATTCTATCAACCGATCCCTTTCTTGCCTACAAATCTTTAACAACCTGTTAAATTGACTCTTTACTATGCCCTTAAAAACATGACGAGGATGCATACTATCAAACTGAAGTATAGCATTCTTCCAACATTGCTTCCTGTAGAGGGTTGAAGTCAGTCTACCCTCCTGTATATTCAAACTAACATCAAGAAAACTGACTGATTCATAGGAAGCATCAAATGTAAATCTGAGAAAATTATTGGTAGTTTCTAGATGTTTCATGAAAGTCTCAAACTCTGTAAGAGTACCATTCCAGACGATCAGGACATCGTCCACAAAACGTCTGTAAATCAGCACCTTGCTGAAATCTTTGTGAGTGAAGAGAAACTCTTTCTCCCATTAATAAACTACTAGGTTCGCATAGGTGTTGGCACATGGGGTGCCCATAGCCACACCAGCTTGTTGTAAATATAGGTCATCCCCATGTGCAAACACATTATGCGACAAAACCAAATCTAGTAGCTGACAAATTAGAATTTCTTGATTGCGGTCTATGGTGGGAAAACATTGGAACAACATTCTGATGGCTTCAATGCCTTCATTATTAGGAATGCATGTGAATACATTTTTCACATCCATAGTTATTAATAGATGTTCTCCTTTCCGAAATTCCAAATTAATATTATCTAACAGGTCCAGAAGTTCATAAGTATCTTTCAAAATAGTAGAGATGTTATCAACAAGTGGTCTGAGTGTCTTCTCTAAGAATACTGAGACATTCTCTGTAACCCATTTGTCACCACTAACAATAGGTCGTAGTG